>NC_034409.1:44347810-44418381 GCF_002078875.1 Numida meleagris
TCTTTCTCTCTTTCTCTCTTTCTCTCTTTCTTTCTCCCTTTCTCTCTCTCTTTCTCTCTTTCTCTCTTTCTCTCTCTCTTCCTTCATTCCTTCCTTCCTTCCTTCCATCCAGTACGTGCAGATATTTTCCTAGAAACTGGAAAGCCTGCATTTCTGACATTTTTCTGTGCAAGAAAATTCAAACTCCAAACCATGGAAATGTACCCAAGTCACCAGGTTTTCAACAGGACTGGATGACGGGTGGCTTACTCTACTCATTTTCAAGAAACCAGTTTGCTGTATTCCAGCAGATGTTAAGAGCTTCAGTGCAGTGACTCTAAAACTCTGTGAGGAGGTCTTTCTTTCATAGCAAGAAATTTCCAGTTCTTGATTTCAGGATTACTCATGTATTTTACATTTAGTTATCTCTACACTAGGAAGAAAGAAACAAGGACTATCTGTAGCCTAGGACTGGTTCATAAATCTTTCCACTACACTACATTTAAACTTTTAGGCTATTTTTTTTTTTTCTTTTCAGGCAGGCACTGTAAAGAAAACTAATGATACCCCTATACTTGTGCAGAGCTTACTTCTGTAGATGTGCTAGAAAACATTATCAGTTAAGGGGCTGACTGACGAGAATGTTCCATATAGTATTCCACTAGGAATAATTTAAATTTATATGCCTAGCTGTTCAGCTGTGCTAGGTATTGACAGTGGTTATGCTGACATCCACAGACCATGGATTTAATCACCTGGGGAACCTTGACACTGAAGTGCCTGCTGCCTATAGCTGCCCAGTGGGCCCAGTGAGAGGAAGATGAGCCAAGGATGCCTGTTTTGAACACAGATGTGTGATCGTGTTTGAGGTTAATGGATCTGGGCTTTATCCGTATTCTGTTTCAGCTAATTTGTGCATAAGGTTATAGTTTGTTCCCAGAATCAGTTATTCACTTTTATCATGGCAGGTAATAATACATACATCAGAAAGCACCTCACTGGAGGTAGAGTTATTCTTCTGCACAGCTCTTAGGAAAATAGTCTTTTTCACTTTAAAATTGCATTAAAGTGAAATATAGTTTGATCTAGAGCTGATGACAGCCTGCTGTCTCCTAAAGGTACAAGTTACAGAATTTCTTTCTCTTTAGAACAATAAAAATGCAACCAAACTTACTCGATTTCAATTCACCACTTTTTTAGTCCTCTACTGTTTTATTCACTTGCCAAACAAAATATCAAATAATAACTGATATATCTGAGACTTAGACTTCTGCTTCACTAGAATTCTAAAATTCCTCAAATTTTTATTCGTCTTAGGTTCATGATTGAACAACTTAGATTCATAACATTAACAAATAAATAGAACGAAATGTGAATAAGGTAATTTTATTTGTTACAGAATTATATTGTTTGTGTGCTCTTTATTTGTCCATGTCATGTCTTCTACCATTAAATTATATTCTGAGTTCTACCATTTGTATATGACATGACATTCAAAGGTAATCAAATAATATTAATGTGTCAAAACCTGATTTTACTTAACATTGCAACTAAAAAGGTACAGGTGAATTTGCAAAATTTGGGATTTTCTCTAAGTGAAAAACAGCTCAACACTGCAGTAATAAACTTTGTAGAGAATTTACTGCAAATTCTCTATCATACACTTCTAAGATGTTCCATAACATTTTCAAAGGAGCTTTTGCAATAGATTTGCCATTTAAGTTCTAATATCTGTTTCTAACTTAAAAAGTTTTGGAATTTTTATTATTCTGGAGGAAAAACATTATTATTTGATTCACAGAAATAATCACCACAGGTAATATTGGTTATAAAAAATGTATGCTATGTAATTTATTTTTGAACGCTTTTGAAGTTCTACAGTGCTGACTCAGAGATAATGGCCAGTTGTACAAAAATGTCATTTAAAGCAACTTTTGGAGGACTAGTATGTAAACTTTAAATGTTACTATTATTAATTATATTCTGGAAGGTTATTCTTACTTAAATGTTTAACTAAGAATAGATGAGTACTTTGAGTCAGGTATGAGAAATGCAAACCACAACATCCAGGAGAATATCTACTAGCATAGACTATAAGAATTCTATGGACAGATACAGAAAAAGTCATATATTTCTTTCAAATGCTAATATATTTCTTTCAAATGTGAATCAATTATTTAATGCACCAGGGAGCTGATCAGTGTCTGTAAACATGCAAGTAGCATTCTGCATTATTACTTAACTAAACTTATTTGCCTCAGTATGATCAAATGTTAAAATTGTCTAAAATAACATTAAAAATAAAAAACTGTTAAACAGTAAGAATGAACACATTAGTGAAAGGTTTCAATAGTGGTGGCTGAGTGATAATCTACCTGGGGACAAAAAGACTTTTTCTCTTGCTGAAGAATCCCAGTCCCTTTGAGCCAAAAGTAATGCTTTTCCCTGATTTCACTGAAACCATGTTTCACCAGAGGTACAAAAACGACTGCACTTAGACAAGTAAATATAAATCTGGTTCTCACAGGTCTCCAGTTTCCATAGTCAGATGTGGAAATCCTCAGAGCTCAGCACTTCCAAACGTCAGCCCTTGGGTGATAACCCCTTTCATATGTGAAAAGTTCAACAGAAAGTCAGACCTATCTATAATATCTAAAGTAAAAGTTGTTCTCTTTTTTCTAATAGGAACTTGTAGACCTTTTCTGCCCAGTTTTCCAATATGGTACTACTTTTGCAGCCACAAGGGTGACACTATGCCACAATTTCTGTAATGCTCAGAGGAGCTGAGAGACTCAATTCTAACTCATGGCTATTAACATATCATTCGCCTTCCCAGCTACTTTATATCGTCTATTAGTGCAGATACTATCTTAACAGGTGCATTAGTTCCTTGCATTGCCAACATTTAGATGAGTAGTCAGATGCATTATGAAGAGAACACATTTTTACTGGTACTGTTGAATTTCTACATCTACAATTCTAGAATCATTGTATTTAGTCTTCCTGTATCTTACTGGTCTTCTTCTACACTGACTTTTTTTCACTGCCTATTGCTCTGATTAGATTTTTTAACTGTTATATAAAGTTCATTAGATAAACTAAGGTAAAATTCTCAGTCTTCAAGGATAATGTCTCATACTTTTTATATTTATGCTGTATTTTAAGACAAATCTGCAAAGTTCTTAGGCAAGTTTTGTTAAAGACCCAGTTCTGTCATAATTCTGTCATTAGAACTCCTATTTTTGATAACATTTGAAATGTGTATTAATGGTTAGAGCTGACCTCTATTGCTTGACAATGGCATCCTCCTTACAATAGCAGAGAACAGTCTTTCCTTTCAACAAATGCTTGAATTCAAGTTGGTTATTTAAAAAATAAGATTAGAAAGAACTATATATAGCGTTACATCACATGTCTCTGAAGGCACTTCTGAAGTCAAACAAATTGCGGACAAACCAAGATTTGATTTTAAATTAGCTATTGACATGGCGCTCTGAAAGGCTAAGAACTTTCTTCAAGAAGTTCTTGTGAGCATTTATGTATCTGCTGTGTATCTTAGTAGTCATAAAGGTAAAATATGTAGCATTGAGCATAGTGGCCACTCAACGTCTAATCTAGAGATTTAATTCCCATTAGATCCTATCAGGCAAAATTTACAGGTTTTGATTGACCTTGAATGTGTCCTGGTTTACAGGGGAAAATACAGACAACTCTCTTTTACCATGCTTATTAAAAAGCAGGAAGCGTTTATCCATTTTTATGTATGCCCTTAGGGCTTAGAAGGCTCCAGAGGAGACAGGGTAGAAAAATTAACACAATTCCTTCTCTGTTAGTGTGAATGAACAGATTCAGACAAAGGGCTCCTCCAGCTTTATATGTTTTCTTTGTCATCTGTTATCACGGCTAATGTAGGAAAGAGGACCAAGTTTCTGCTGAGTGCAAACTCTGCCATGAGTCTCGTAGAGACTACATTTCATAAAGGTGTTTCATAGCCATCAGTAGGCTTATATTCATTTGTTTCGTCTTGTTCCTTCTCATTTGTACCAATGGCAAAACATCCAGAGGCAGCAAGTTCTCCAGCTTTTCATACAGAACGTGAGAAATGTACTTCTCTCTGATTTTAATTTGATATTTTATGATTTCATTTAATTTTCTCCCGTTCCAGTAGTATGAGAAGTATGGAAAAATTATACAATATTTATCTTCTTTGTTATGCTTCTGTCACATTTATTTCATTTTGTATGTTCTAGGAGCATTTAGGCTCTGCTTTTATATTTTCTCTGATCCCCCTCCCTTTGTCTTTTGTATCATTTCATTTCTTATTCTACTGTAACTGTTTTTTTTTGTTTGTTTTTTGTTTTTTGAGGGGGAATCACCAGAACAAGGCATGATTATTAAAAGCAGTTTGCATCATCAATATAACGGTTTCCTGTTTTATTTTCTATTATCTTCTTAATTTTTCCTGGCATTCAATTTTTCTTTTGACTAAGCACTGTAAAGGAGACTATAAAAACCTGAAATTTCCAAATCTTATCCTTTAATGATAGAATTTCATTCAGAGTTCATCATTTGTAGGTATACCTGAGCTTGTTTTTACCACGTGCATTATGATGATTATTGGCAATAAATTTTATTTTCCATTTTATCATTCTGCTACTCAACATTATGAAATGCTTTCACAGAGCACTGTAGTCAATTTTAGTTTTAGACACTGAGGTTAATTTTGTATAGCTTGCTTACTTTTTCTTCTCATTATTCAACCCATTTTTCCAAATGTTTAGGAATGTAAGATGGTCCCATATGGGACTCTGATAATCTCCCTTAGGAATAATTCATATTATTTGTTACATATTCTTCAATTATGTACGTATCTGCAAGACAATGTCCCTACATGACAGCTTAGTTTCTTTAAAATCCATCATAAGAGTTTTGAAAATCCAAGAATATAGTATTAGATGTGAAACCAACCCCACACAATTGCTGACTCTTTCAAAGAACGCAGATTTAGGAGGCATGAATTTGCTTTTAAGATATTAAATCTTCTCAATTATATTACATTTATCTATATGATTACTAAGTTTATCCTTTAATATAGTTTCTACTAATAGACCTGGACTGAAAGCCACTGTCACTGGCTTCTGATCATCTGTATTCCTCTTTGAAGTCTTGCTGCATGATTTTTTTTCCTGTAGTTGGCATTGTCTTTCTTCCATTACCTCTGGCAATAATAGATGGTGTTGGTGTAAATAATGTTTAAATAAACTGATAAATGTATAATTCAACAATTTCATACTTGGCTCTTTTGTACTTAGTCAAATGTCACCTGGTCCTGCTGATTTTTTTAATATATATATTGTGAACCAATTATAAAACTTCTTTCACTGATGCCAGCAGGTCAGTCGAGATCAACCAGGTGGACTGATTTAAGATGCTTCCTTTTATGACAGTACTTGTTTGCCAGGGAAGAATTGTCTCTTCTCCCAACTCACAGGGACAGAGAACATCAGGTTGCCTGTTACTATTCCTCGCACCATAAAACCATCATCAACACCATGTCTGAAATGAATAATAAGGACAATCCACATTTCCCACTTTATTTGAAATTATTAGGAAAAAAATCACTGTGAAAACATACTGTTGAATTACAGTGCAAAAAATTAAATCTACTATACATTTGTGAAGGCTGTTTACAAAGAGACTGATGATAGTGAGTCTTAGCTTTTTTGTTTACTTTATAACATATAGAACATTGAACATATAGATAACGTAACATATAGAACATAACATATAGAACATAGGCCTGAACATTTATGTGAAAGAAAAGACTCATTCTCTTGTTTTATATTTGCAAACTAAATTTAGGGAAGGAAGAAAATCTGAAAAGTGCTTGGCATTTCTACAATGAAAAGTTCTAAATTCTTGGTTTTTTTCTGCATATGCCTTTTTTCAAACTTTTTGGGAAAAAAAAGGTCAATTCATCCGAGGCAGGCATGCATGATCTTTGTGTGATCATGCTGCTGTGCCATCATGCCATCAACCACCTTGTTGTGATGGTTTCTTTTTAGCACCTCTTAACACTTATTTGGAAAATAGTGTATATGAATTTCTAACGACATCCCTCGTTCGCTCTTTCAATTTTAATCAACAAAGATGTGAATGTAGGTAAAAATGTTTTTAATGAATCTTTCCACAAAACTTACATGACATTACTGATATTTTTATGATTTAACAATAGCAGAGAATGAAAGCCTTTATAAGAGAATAGCAAAAGCTCTTTCACAGTGTCTTCATCATCAAGAAACAAAGATCACATGTTAAAGGAAAGAAAATTGGGTTATGCTCTCTTAAAACTATAAATATATGATGGGTTCAAATAGCCATTTGAAAATATGTCTTCAAACAAATTTCCTGGTACAGTGCTGTAACTTTTTTCTAGCTTAACAAAGCCTCTCTGTAAGAATTTGTGGAAAATGTGAATAAAGTCACAAGCTATTAACTACTGTTAAAAATAACCTCCGTCTTCAGAAAGTTCTTTGCTACTTACAGCTAAAGATGAAACTTGTTATTCTTTAAGGAACACAAAAAGTGATGTTGACTTAGAAGCAAATCAAAATCACTCTTAATCTGAACATTTATCTACAGATAATATCCCCATTATGCAAGAGGAACTGTATTGTTTTCTCTTCATTTTCCTGTTTGTGCTTTATACCTTTTCATTCTAAGAATTAGGATAATGGTCATGACTGAGAAAATATCCTTGAGACCTAAGAAGAGCTTTGTAGTTCCCTTGGAGTTTCTCCTTATGTCCTATTGTGTTGGAAACATGAATAGGTATGTAGAAACCCTGCTGTTTTGGAGAGAAATTGCCATAATTTGAAATATAAATAAGTAAATACTGGTGTGTGTATAATTTCTGTTTTTAAGATACATAGTCATGAGTTTTTAAAGAAAGTGAACAGAATTTCAGAGTATCTTAAAAGAGGGCATTTGAAGTGAATGCAGAATTATGACCTTGTGCTAATGGTTTTTGCATCAAGTAGTGCCTCTTGGCTGCCATAAAATCATAACAGCATTTTCCCCTTCAGAGTTAGCTCATCATTTACAGAGGAAGTATTTTTAAGAAACCACAAGTTGGTAGAACTATGAAACTACTCACAAATAACACAACTGTTATTTCCATAAGAGATACAGTAATAAATGTATGACTTTAGTTTTAGATCGGTATAAGTATAGCTGTATTTATAATCCTCTAACCTGAACATCTGTACTTCTCCAATGTCTCTTTAGCAGGGCTTTAATGAGATGTTGCATGAGTTCACAATCTCCATTCATGGGTCACATTAGAGGGCAGAGATCATACAAGTCAAGTGGCTGCCATTCATCAGGTATTGATGTCCATAAATTAGTCTATGTTTATTAGCCCATGAATAACCTTTTTACAGTAAGTGTGAATCAAAGGCGAGGTTTTTCCTTTCCTCACATGCTCTCCCTTGCTTCACATTTGTTGCCCTTACTCATTTTTTGGATCTTCCTTGCCAAGCCACAGAAAAAATGGAATCTCCACCTATCACTGCATCACTACTGAGCTGGCCTACCAAGAGTGCTTATAGCCAGTTCAGAAAGCATCACAAGTACACTCTCAGGTTGATCCCAGAAGATACGGTCACTCTTCATTTTCATTCTTCAGAGTATCCAAGGCATTTGACTGGTCTACAGTCTGTGAAATCCTCCCTTTCATATACATAAAGTGGTATAGTTTTATGCATTGAGGTCAGTGAGGTGTTTTGGGCAATGACAACTCTTAAAGGCCTACTGATAAGAGTTTCTTAGTATTTCTTCACATGCCTACATTTCAGCCGTGCTCATCCTGATTATATCACAGGTATCTTTCTGCAGGGAATTTGGTAGGTTTCTTGTGGCCTCCATTTTTTTGATACTCTGTCAGTGACTTGTCAGCATAAGAATATGGGGTCCAAGCTTAAAGCTTTGATTTTTGAAAATTGGTGTCTAGCTGTCGTTCCATCCTGAAGTCACTTTTATCCTCCAAGTGGCACATGTCAGCCTTGCAGATGAGAATATGCTGAGCAGATGTACTTTGACCGTGAAACCCATCTTCCATGCCCAAGGTACACAAGTAGTGCTGAAAACCATCCCATCTGTCCCATCTCAAGAGAAGAAAAAACTGCTGGTATGAAATCCAGGACCAACAGAAATTCCAGGAAAGCATTGTTTCAGTTACCTCCCCTTAGGTAACCAGAGCATCAGAACTGTGCTCTACATCTCAGGTAAGGAACTTACCTCACTTTCTTCCTTCCCCTTATAATCAAGTCACACAAAAAAAGATTCACAAGTGCTCTTCTCCTTAACTGATGTAAGCACTTTTTTGAAGAGGCCAGGGAGACACTTAGACCCCCAAGCATACTGCTGGATGAATACCCTTGAAGGGTGGAAGATTTCTACTAAATTTCTTGGTAGAAAAATGTGCTGCTTATTGCTGGTAGATGCCTCTTTCTGATGAACAATCCTACTAAGGTGAGACTCTTGATCTAGTGGGAGGTGACTGCTATGGTAATATCATACTTTTTTTAAAAAAGTTTTTTTTAAAAAATGCAGTTATATTTTTCCAAAAATGTCGGTGTAGAGTGAACTATTTACTCCCTGGACAGAAAAAGGGGTGTTCTGCTGCTACAGAGCTGTGTGCAGGCAGGCTGCACATTCCTGAGTCTGCTGGCTTAGCCAGGATGGTGTAGTGGATTCTGGAAAAACCTGTGTGTGTTCACCAATGCTCAGAGCAATATTGCTCGTAGTGTCAAGTCTGTTGTGCTTCAGATTGTAGCGGCAGCTGCAAGGATGCTTTCACTACAAACTCTTCTCTAGAGTGCTCACCAAAGCAGAAAATCCTATAGCCTTTTCTAGTTTTTCCACATGGAACACTGTGACACTCACTACCATGGTTAAAGAATGCACAGGTTGTTCAAGAATTTGGCTTGGAGGGGACAGGTGAAGGCATTGTTGCGGGAGAGTTTGAACACAGACACTGACTCCAAGGCATTTATTTAACATATCCACTGGTTTCAAACATCTCTAGTCTGGTATGTTCTGGTATTCACTAATGCTTTCCAGTGTAATAATTCATAACCTACAGTTAGTAACCTATCTACTGTAGCTTCCAGTAGAACTCAACATTTGTTCATTTGTGGTGAACTACATCTTAGAGAAAGAATAGAAGCTTTAATTTTTCTTCCTCTGTCAGGCAGTTTCTTAGCATTTTCTTTTTCTTGTATCTATTGATATTCTTCAGATTTACTAGCCTTTCTTTTTACATTCTCAGACAGTATTTCTATTTACCTCACTGCAGCAACATTTATTTAACCAGGGTGATTAAAGTATTTGAAAATGGAATATGCACGTTTCGTATAGGAAGATTCCTTGACCAAAATGTCAACTGCATTGCACCAGTATAAATCCGAAATATCTTCACTGAAATTGATGCAGTTACAATGTAAAAATAATACAAATGTGATGACTTCAAGACCCAGTACTGTAATTCCTTGAGTAATTAGTTTCTCACTTTAAGCTTGTACCAGTCAATCTCCGTTAGAAGTGGGAGGAAGAAGGAGAAAAAGAGAAGCTAAATAGGATCATTATACACAGCTTAGAAAGCATGTGATACTATTACAGTAAATTTCACCAAATTTTGTTATTCGCTGATTTATTGTTTTGTTTGTTTCCCTGTGCTTCCTTGGACAAAGAAATTACTTGCTTTCATCAGGTAAGTGCTAAGTACTTTCGATTAGTAATTATTTAAAAGGAAATACTTCTTTTTGTTCTCAGTCCCACCAAGTTTTATAATTTCTGTTCCTTATTTTCTCTGTAGCACACAACTATACACATTTCATACCATGTTCTAGGCTTGCCTTCTTTTGCTTTGATTATATAATGCCAATTTTTTATATCAAATGTTAATCATATATTTTTTTAATTTCCGGTTAAACTTTTCATGCTACACTCTTGCTAACTTCCTTCTGATCTATCATCTGATTAATGCTGTTTTTTTCTACTTCTTGTGGTGAAGATTTTTAGTTCACTAACGTTTAACCTGCCTACCTATTCTCTGTTGGGATAAAGGTTTAAATGAATAGACAAATACTTAGTGTATCTAAAAAAAGAGAGGCAACATAACAGTAATCCCTAAATCAGCTTTACATGATTCTTTAAACAGGGGAATACTTTGTATCATTTAAATAGTAAACTCCAAAACCTATTTTAAGTTCATTTGTGTACTCCCAGAGGAGAAGACTGCTGAATTATAAACTGAGAGGTGGGCTAGCATAGGCGCATGTGTTCTTCTGGATGAGTAAAAGTAATCAGGAATACCAGCCTTTTAAAGTATGACTAACCCACTTTCTAAGTCAGTGACACCAAAGCAGTTTATCTGTTTTCTTGGAAACATGCCTGCGCTTCTGTCCCCTTCCTTCATGAAATGTACTGCACACAGAGCAGCTGCCAAGCCAGATGAATGGTTCACTGGGGAGAATTACTGAAAATAAGCAGAATGAAGTTTGAAAATAGGACTTGGGAATAATTGCAGGAGAGGAAAACAAGCATGGTTTTCTCCATTGTGGTCTGCACTTAAGCCCTTTTCCAAATGCTTTACATACTATGGAAAATATGCTAGAGAAGAGGTGGTGTCTTGAGCTGAATCAGAAGCTCATTACTATCTTTTTTTTTTTTTTTTTTGAATAATGAAAGTTTGGATCATGCAGAAAAAGGGCATTTTAGTCTCACAGCATCTGGCATTCAAAGCCTCACATATTAGTGAAAGACTCAAAAGAGTGCACATAAATAGAACACAAACTTTGGTGCCTACATCCAAAACTGAAATTGAGACACCTACCCCATCCCAACTCAGACAATACAAACACAAGCAGGTCCCTGACTTCCCAGGCGCATTCCTCCTGCTTCCTCCCTGCAAAGCTCTTTTTCCTCAGGGCTGAGCAGCGCAATGGCTACTTCACAAGGCATCATATTCTAAAAGACTTATATCTCTGATTCTTTTTGCTCGTCCAGAAGAACAAAAGTGCCTGTGCTAGTCTGCCTCTCAGAGTATAATTCAGCAGCATTATTCTCCCTTGGGAGTACACAGATGACCTTAGAATAGCTTTTGGAGTTTATTATTTAAATGATACTCATCTGGAAAACAGTACTGAAAAAGTAGAAAGAAGTTGACTTAACCTTAAGACATCTAGATGAGCAATTTCTGCTAGGGATACAGTTCAAGCACTCATCCTAGAAGCAGGGAAAGGTTTATTTCATGCTCTTGTCCACCCAACAGGATGCACTTTCTACTGCTTCCTGACCTTTATAGGCTCTTCAATGCAGTATGAGAGAGAGAAAGAACATTTCCAACACTTTCTGTTAAAGAAGTGTTCCTGTGCAAAAAGAATTTGAGATGTATTCTATAAAGATAGCAAGACAAAACACAAATCAAGGCTGTGCTTTTTATATTCTAAATTGGAGGCAGCCTTATAGGCTTATTGTCCCTATCAGAGGCTTTATAAGGATTTAAGGAGCAATCAGTGTATAAAATTGGGTAAAGGCTGTTTGCCAAAGGATTATAATCTACATCTCCCATTGTTAGTATCTAACCATAAAACTATGAAGCATATTTGTTCATTTTATTCACTTTTTGTTCTTTTTCCAGTCCAATCTATCCTGACTTTTTTTTTTCTGTTTACATTAGAATCAGGCTGAGAATCTCTCTATTTTTCCCTAAATGTCATTCAAGATAAATCTAAGCTCTTTTTTTAGGTTGCATGTGGATTGATGATTACAACCTTTTCCTTGTGTGCATATGTACTCCAGAAAAGAAGTCTCACATTTTTAATGAATATTCTAGCATTCTGCAGTGATAAAAGGGGTATAGGAAATACGTTTTCAAAGAAAGTAGCAATAATTACACTTGTCTAGTTTTGGTGTACACAACTGGAATATACTTGAGTGTTCTTGCAGAATGCTTGCCAAGGAATATTTATCTAGATACACAGATGTTTGAGTGCCTTATGAATCAAAATTCTCATCTAAGGAAGAGCTACACATCTATCAACTGTGCACTTCTGAGATTAGAGAGCAACAAAACTGAGGTTTCCAAAGTCTGAGACTGAGAAGAATTTAGGCTCTCAACTCAGATTTTAGATGCATAAATCCTTCATTGGCTCTGGTCCTACATTCACTAAATATGCTTATGACTTGATGTCAGATCAAGAAGCAGAGTGAAGTGTAGAGCCTTTACAACTACCACATTTATCTTATTCCTAGGATTATTTAATTGTATACAGTTAGACTGAAACCTGAGTGCAGGTCACTCCCAACCTAACAGATGATGTCAGGATCCATAAAACTTGAACAGAGTCTTTAATTATTGCTAGTCTCACAATATCACCCCAAAGGAAGCTGGCATATACGGTGGTTTGAGTCATACCCTCAATGGGATCATGGTTGATTATTTAACATGGATCAAATTAAACCTGTACCTGAATGCAAGAATGTGTCCTTGCACATCAAATTGTGAGTCCAAACTGGTCTGAGTACCATCCTCAAACATAATATTGGTGAATTTGGTCTTCAATACTTTATGACAGGCTGCTCCAGACTTTTTGGATAATAGATTTCTGAAAACAGTGATAACCAGAATGTTTTTCTTTTAGTCACCACTGATGTTATTATTAATATTTTTTGGTATTAACATATCTGACTGTTCTCTTGGTTGATAGGAATGCAGAACTATTTATATCAGAAAGAAAGCTAGCCCTGATGCTCAGGCCTAAACTAACGCCCTAAACTATCTCAGCGATCTTTTTGCTTGAACACGTGTATTGTGTGTATATTTCTTTTTAAGAATGCAGTCTTTATTCAAGGAAAAATACCTACTGCACTAAAAAATAATTGTATAATTTGGCATCCAGTAACAATTTATTCTCAAGTGACATTATTCTCCTATCGTCGATGTTTCTTCATGTGTTGAATAATTGTTGTTCTCCTCTCAGCTTTCTTCAGCTTTATTCATTCATTCCCTTTCTTTTTCCTTTTAATAAGAGACAATAAAACTTCCTAGAACTCCAAGAGGAGGACATAGTACTCATATAAATGTGTTTTCATATTTCTTGTATATGTCAATAGGAGTGCAGTAGATAGTGTGTAGTTCCTCTCTTTCCTCTTCTTAATACTAACATCTTAAGTACTTTTTGCATTCCTTGTAAGTATTAGGCAGATATGACAGTGTGTTTTTTACAAAGAAAAAGAATAAACCAATCAACCAGAAAAACCTCCACAAAATGAAGCCCCAGTACATATTGTTTTCATTATACCAGCATCTGTGAAAGAGCAATACATTTCTTTTTTTCAAGGAGACTGAATTTTATGGGATGAAAAGACTGCAAAAGACAAGGAAAGCATACTAGCAATATATTTTTCTTCTCTGTTGTATGGGGTCTTCCATTTTGAAAAACTTTCCAAAATTTTACATAGAGACATTTTGTATTTCAAATATATTTTGACAGAAAACAGCATTATAAGACTTGGACCCTAGACTTTTCTGAGGTCTCATTAGATGGAAAGCAATATGTTTTTGTGATTGTGTGTACATGTATTTCTATGTATACATATGTGCAGATGCACATGTATGCCAATAGTTATAGAGTGCCATCTGCTGTCACATAAGTCTAAACAGTGTTTCCGTTATGTTTTTAGGATCAATAAAGTTGTGCCCTTCAAAGGCATTGTGGTTCAGTTGCAACTTTGCAGGCAAAGCACAGTTTTAACTTTAAGGAAGAGTAAAGGTGCTTTTTCCCCTTACTTTTTCTACATTGATTCCTCTATACCGTATTCTAGTTTAATTCATATCACTCGTAATCTTCCTGGCTGACCTATCTGTGCAACATCTTTATTTTTTGGTCATAAATGAAAAAGTTTGTTGTGACATGCTAGTGTAAAATGTTGATTTTATCAAAATGATAGTCTATCCACACATGTAGAGACAGAACGAGGGGAATGGCTTTAAAGTGGAAGAGGGTAGATTTAGACAAGATATTAGAAAGAAATTCTTTATTGTGAGAGTGGTGAGATACTGGAACAGGTTACCCAGTGAGGTTGTAGATGCCCCTTCCCTGGAAGCATTCGATACCAGGCTGGACGGGGCTTTGGGCAACCTGGTCTAGAGGGAGGTGTCTCTGCCTACAGCAGAAGGTTGGAACTAGATGATCTTAAAGGTCTCTTCTGATCCATTCTATGATTCTATGATACTATGATTCTATGATTCTGTGATTTAGACTAACTAGTTGTTTTCTTGTTTATTTAGAGAGAAATTACAGAGAGTCTGGGCATAATTTAAATAACAGCAGAGGTGTTCAGAAGTAACATTCAAACTCCTTTTTAGGAAACAAAGTTTGAACTCATTTTTTAGGATAAAAGTCTGCCTTAAGAATTGGGTCCACAGAAAGACTAAGGCAAAAATAAACTTTCTCACTTCTCACAGCTTCCTGAGAAAGGCAAATCCAAAAACATTAGCAATATAGTATTTCATTTAAGACTGAAAACTTGCTCAAATGCTGTGTTTCCTAAGACTGTTTACTACTTCCCTCTTGTGGCCTATGCCATAAAGTATTTCTTTAAAAAGTTGTATTGCTTAAATTACTCTCTCTTTCAACATCATAAATGCTGTGAACATATAGTAAATATAAGCTTGGGCCAGTTTCCAGATGGACTCTCAAGTGGCTTTTACTCGATACTTTACTTGAAGGCTTTTGACTAGAAGATCAAAAACATTTTAATATTATAATATGTATTGTAGCGTAAACTTGGTTTCCGGTTTGGGTTAGGTGGTTCATACAGCTGAAAATTTTCTAAATTCAAATGCTCAGGGAAATCACAAGAAGATATCTACCTCAGTTTTTAAGGAAGCAAGAAGAATGAAAGCTATTCATGTATGCTTCTGGCCAAGGTGACTGCTTAATCACTTTAGGAATGTAGCCAGAAAATTAAACACATTTTCCTATATCTGATGTGATTGCAAAACCAAACCTTCTACTCTGATGTGATATCTTTATGTGCTGCCATGATTATTTTTGTTCTCTATGAAATGCATTCCTGCAGAAATATCTGAGTTTTGACACACTAATGAGACAGTATTTTGTGCCTTGTCTCCTTATGCATTTTCAAAAACAATCCTAACTTTTGCTATTTCCTCTCTGTTTTTTTTTTTTTTGTTTGTTTGTATGTTTTTGTGGGGGGAGATAACTCTAGATACATGTAAGCTGATTTTCAGAGTTGCTATCATTAGTATGTACAATTTTTTTGGCAATTAACAACTGCAAATAAGCTTTTATTACAGGCACTCAAATAGGAAAAAAAAGCAAAATACGCTAATAGCTGTTGATAGGATTTAAAAAGCAATATTTATTTCTCATTCATTCTCATTAACAGAATTACTCTTTTTATGGTTTTGACTGTACTTTTCAACCCAAGGTACCTAGCATTCCTATCACTGCTTCTAACATTCTTCTGTGAAACACTTTTGTTCCTAATTATATCCTAGAATATATAGTCTTCATTATGTACTCATATCTAAACTGATTATGTGAAATATTGACTGTGTGAAAAAATATCTATCTCTTTAAAAGTTATGGTCCTTCTCACTTTTTCACTTTGGCCTACAATAGTATATGTTAAAATCTTATTTTCATCGAGTAATGCATGTCTCGCTCCAATTTACAGGAGGGAGAAGGGGTTCTTTTAATATATGTATACCCAACGGCAAGATTAAGACACAACGGGTCAAATGTTTGCCCGACCAGTTTATTACAAATCCTAGTAGCTTAGGGAGATGGGGAAGGGAAGGTGGGCGACAGAAAAGAGATAAAAAAAAAGCAAGGAGTCTTTGTAGAAAGCAAGAGAGATAGTCACAACCAGGGGTCCAGCATAGTTTGTAGCGCAGACTTTGATCTTCTTGGGTGATGGGTCATCAGGGCTTGTTGTTCAGTTACCAACCGCTTTGGTAGACGACCCCTTTGGTCAACGATAACCTCCAACAGAGTACGAACTTATTTATAAACAGCTCTGAAGGAAATGCTTTCAAATGTTCACACAGTGATGTTGATTGCCACACGGCGACACCCACCATTTGCCTCCTTGGTAAGTCAGTTAGAGTCTTATCACAAAATATACCTCAGAAAGCAAGCTTTGAGCCAAAAGAAAAGAAGGGTTCAGACAATGCAGTAGCAATTTAAGTGGTAAAAAAGGTAAAACATAGGAACAACTGATCTTAAATTGGAAAACTCATTCTGTAAGGTCTCATACAAAGTTGAGGCCACATATCAAAGTTCCCTGGTGCTTCCAAATTTTGGAGGATGTAGGAAAGCCAAGCGTATCCAGGCCATATGTTTATACTGTCTGTATGGGAGGCTAATCAGAGCTAAATGTGTACCTGCCTTGAAAAGTGAGATTGCCACTGGAAAAATGGCTTGGAAAACATTATGTGATGGGAGTGCAACTGTATTACATCACATTCCAGTGTTTCGTCATACAAAATCTATTTCTAAGAAAAAAAAGGAAAGTGACAGCTGTGTTGCCATGTAAGCATGACAAAAACATATACTTCGAAAGTACTTCACAGGCAAACATTGAGGTAGACATCTAGAATGGGTTTCAAAATCCCGTATTTCACTAAGTTTAAATTTTGGTGGATATAGAATAAGATACCCAAGTAATTAGACTAAGATTTTAAATGGATCAATTGTTCTGTTGACCTCCAGATGTGCTCACTACTAATCAATAGCCAAGAAAGAAAGAACGGAATATATTAGCCAGATCTACCCAGAAATATGTCAAGAAATTTTACTTTAAGAAAGAATATGAATGGAATGAAATGAAAAGAGATAAAAGTTAGAAGTTTGGATTTATTTTTTGTGTAGCAGAGGAATTGTGGTTGAAAAAATCTTTAAAAAGAAAAAAAAAAGCAACAGAGAGCAGAAAACCATTGTATTTTCAGCCTTCTCTTTAACTAGACACATAACACCTTCCTAAGCCCCCACAGATTCAGCAGCATGTCTCCACAGGTGGAAATTCAGCACATGTTCAGTACAAGAACATGGCAGTTTGGTAGCCCATTTAGGTAGTTTGGTGAGCAGGCAGGTAAGAAAACGTAAAAAAGTATGCAGATTGTCTTAATCACTTAACTCTTTGGATACATTTGACAGAATCAGTCTATTATCACGTAGCATTTTAGATTAGTGTAATTGGCTTTTTGTGCCAAGGGCTAGTTCCTAAGAATTGTTTACACTGCCAGAAGGCATGCAGCAGAGCTCTCAAAGTGCTTCCCAAATTCACCTGAATGAAGCCTTGTAACACATGCATCATGTTGAGCAAGAAAAGACATGGGAATTAATGGAAACTTCCATGCATTGGAAATGATCCAAAGTAGCACTGCAGAGTGCTTCCTTCCCTTTAAGTGGAAATATCAACATAAATTTAACACATATCCTCAAAGAGAGAGGACCTCTATTCACTCTTTGTCTTTTACACATGTAGGTATGTTCTGGCAAGGAAGATAGGAACAAAAGAAAAGTCGATTGTGGTATTATAAAAAAAAAATAATCTTATTTTTCTTTAAAAAATGCAAAAGCAAGTATTCAACTTCTGCAGTGCTCAAATGCAATAATTTTCTGTTCCGAGTTCTATTTTACCTACAGGCCTGAAAATTTAATAAGAGTTTTAGCTGCTCATTTTATCTGTATATATATATTATATATATATATAATGTTTTTAAAATGTATGGAGAATTCTTATAAGAGCAAGAGATGCTGACTTTAAAAGTGTGCTACTGTAAATAAAAAAGTTGAGGACAAAAACAGAATCATAGAATATCCCAAGTTGGAAGGGGCCCATAAGTATCATTGAGTCCAACTCCTGACTCCACACAGGATCACCCAAAAATCAGGCCCTATGTCAGAGTTGTCCAGACACTTCTTGAACTCTGTCAGCTTGGGGCTGTGACTACTGCCTTGGGGAGCCAGTTCCATGCCCATGACCCTTTGGTGAAGAGCCTTTTCCTTCTCCCCAACCTGACCTTCCACTCTCCCCTGATGCAGCTCCATGGCTTCCATGCTGCATGGAAGGAATTATTTTCTCTATCAAGCTTTATTATTATACTATAATTCTACACTTACTACAGTGCATTAGCACCATCAAGAAAAAGGGATTCACTTTGAAAGAAGCAGATAATTATGCCTTCTAGAATTGGAAGAGCTAGGGGGAGAGCTAGCAGTGGTGTCTCTAGGTTTGCGTAATGCTCCTGTTCAGCTCTTGGAGATAATTCTGTTCTTTAGAATTTTACTGTTAAAGAAGCCCACATTAATAAATTATTGTTGACTCCAGAGAAGAATTAAGTTTAATAGTATACCCAACCATGATATTCAAAACACAAGCATTATGGTACATAGCAGTTATGAAATTGTCTTTTAACAGTAATTATCTGAAAGCATTTTTGATTTTAGATTCTTCTTATTCATCTACTCTTCTTTATACCCTTCACATATTTAGGTAGAACAATCAAGCGTTTCGTTAAAAATGAGTTGGTAAAACAGAACCATTGCTGTAGCTGTTGTTTTTGTTTAAATAAAACCAACTTTCAATTACAAGAAATGGGATGTAAGAAATCTGGGAGATATTAGACAAACCACCAAACTGTGAGAACTGTCAACTCTAATATACCTTCAGAAAGATGGAATGTACTTAATTTTGATAATAACTAGATGAATGTTATTAGATTTCAGGGGACAATCACTGGTAAAACTCTTTCATGTTCAAACATTATGAACCTGGTCATCACATAGAGAAGAAAGTTTCCAAATGAAAAACTTACATTCCAGAAATGGAAAATGCAATTGAAGTTACATTATCCAATAAAAAACCATACAAAGGGAAAAAAAAATTATTTCAAGAGATTTAATTTATTTCTAAACTAATAGGTATGGACAATAAAGATACAGGAATACAATTCTTTCATGACTTCAGAAAGTTTAAAAATAGAGTTTTAGGGAATATGCACTGTATTACATTGCAGTTACTTTAAACTTAACTTGATCTCCTATTTCAGGAGAGGGAAGGAGAGATGGAAATTTCCACAACAGTGCAGCCCAGATTCCTATGGTAAGGTGGGAAGAATTGCAGTCTGCAGGCCCCTGTCTTTCCCCTCTGACTACAGGCTGTCTTGAGCAATCAGTTTATACTTTATTACTAACATTTAGATAGCTAAAATTAGGAAAGATAAATTTCACCTTATGTTAAATGCTTTCCCATGAAACCTGAAACCTGAAAAAGACTGTGATTTGGAAGATAATGAGATTATCTGCATTGCTTATGACAGTGGTGCTCTGGAGAACCTTTGGTCTTCAGCTGAACTCCTAGTATGCAAGGTAAAGCTCAAACACGGAACAAGAAAGCATACCATACCCTAGAGAGCTTATTCATTCCCACTGTCAAAGTTATTAATATCTCTACCAGAGCAGGAATATCTTCCCACGCTGGTCTGCTACAAAGCTATGATCTCAGTCAAATTTCTGTAGTTAACTTTCTAACAGAAGTTAGAAATGAAGAAACGTTAATACATTGTATTGATATCTTCTCAGTTGCTTAAGAATGACTTATTTGTTAAGTTTTTTCACAATAAAAGGTCAAATTTCTATCACAAGTGAATATATTGAAAAAATAGAATGTTTTAAGAATCTAAAAGCATTCATAACCATCTGGACTCCATCTTACATTTATCAAGTGGTAAGAGAAAGGCTTCTGTGACATTATAGGTGGGCTATGGTTTCTCACTTTGTCATTATAATAGATTATAGCATCATTTTCTAAAAGATTTAGTTTAAATATCCAAGGCTAAAATCTGATAAAATCTTACTGATTTCTGGGTATGTATACCAGCCTTACTTTTCAATCAGTGTATGACTTGTATTCTTCTTCCTTCAAGTAGTATACACAGTAACTTTACAGACTTTCACAGAAGATATAGAACTTCATGATCATGAACAAAATCTCTGCAATATTAGGTATTTTTTCTCTAATAAAAGTCAAATCTCTGGCCAACTTTTCTTCCTCCTTTCTGTGTGACATAGAAAAGGCCTGTGTAATCATCCATCCAGAACGGTGTCCATACTAGATACATAGTCTGTGTAGGGAGGGCATACCAAATTTTAATTGAGGGAAAGATGTTACAGTTTCTTCCATATCAAGGACTGAGTTATATTAACTGTACTCTATTAACTAGTCTTTAAAATCTGAACAACATCTACAGGAACTGAACATATACTAAAGCTGCATCACTGAAAAATAAGAAGTAGGTCATACAGAATGCGTAATAGCATGCAATCCAAAACTTATTTGCTATCAGTTTGCTTTGTAACAAGTTTTAACACAGTGCCAAGTTTTCAAACACACCCCAATGTTGGTGGCTATTTATTTGTTTTCATCTAGGAAAATGTTGTAGATTACTTTTTTCTGTTTCTGTTAGATCCAGTAGCTGAAACAGAATTAGACATACAGTGACATCTGAGATGAAACTTCAGGGAGTGATATAACAATAAATGTAACGAATTAAGAGGTGAATTGAAATTGAAAACAATTAGCCTGGTGAAATTATTTAACTAAAATATTAGTGATGTAACTCTAAAATTTAATAATTTCCATCAGATACTGCTTTTCAGAGGTAGACAAACCTCTTATTGAAAGAGTTTAAATGGTTATGGTGGAAAATTAAAAACTCATTATTCATTTTTCTATTAGAGAAGAAATAACATTACTTGGAATTTATAAATGATTCTTTTGGTCATAGAATACATAATGAATCAGAGTTTTTGTTCATCACTTGCTTGTTATTAATTTAACAGACACAGAGATGGCATACTGTATTTCCTCCAATTTCATTTTATATTCAATACAATCCTCAGTTTTGGGTTTAGCATAGTGGCTAAGAGGAATGTAAGGGTGGAGTAACAAATGAGCAAAAAAAGCAAGTCTTGTTCAGCAATATGCTCAACAGAAAGAAATGTGTCTACTGCCCATGACAGAACACACACATTGTGGAAGAGCTGGGCATGTTGCTTTAATGAACCATAGAATCATGGAATCATTATAGCTGGATAAGGCCTCTAAGATCATCAAGTCCAACTGTCAACTCAACACCATCATGCTCTCTAAACCATGTCCCTAAGTGCCACATCTACACATTTAGTGAACACCACTAGGGATGGTGACTCCATCACTTCCCTGACCAGCCTGTTCCAATGCCTAACCACTCTTTCAGAGAATAAATTTTTCCTAAAATTCAACCTGAACTTCCTCTGGCACAACTTCAGGCCACTGCCTCTCATTCTATTGCTAATTACCTGGGAGAAGAGATTGACCCCCACCTTGCTACAGCCTCCTTTCAGGTCATTGCAGAGAGTGATAAGGTCTCCCCTGAGCCTCCTTTTTTCTGGACTAAACAATCCCAGATCCCACATCCACTCCTCGTAAGACTTGTGTTCCAGGCCTTTCACCAGCTTCGTTACCCTTCTTTGGACGTGCATCAGAGCCTCAGTGTCTTTTTTGTAGTGAGAGGCCCAAAACTGAACACAGCACTTGAGGTGCAGTCTCTTCAGTGCTGAGAATATAGGGTCACAATTGCCTCCCTATTACTGCTGGCTACACTATTTCTGATACAAACCAGGATGCCATTGGCCTTCTTGGTCACTTGGGCACACTGATGGCTCATGTTCAGCCAGCTATCAGCTAACACCTTCAGTTCCTTGTCCTCTGTGCAATTTGCCAGCCACTCTGCTCCATGCCTGTAGTAGTGCTGCAGGTATTGTGATCAAAGCACAGGACCTGGCACTCAGTCTTGTTAAAGCTCATACAATTTGGATCAGCCCATTGAGCCAGCCTATCCAGATCCCTCTACAGGGCCTTCCTACCCTCAGGCAGGTCAACACTTCCTCCCCACAAGGTGTCATCTGCAAGCTTACTGAAGGTGCACTTAATCCCCTCATCCAGATCATCAATAAAGGCATTGAATAGGACAGGCTCCAATACTGACTTCTGCAGATCACCACTTGTGACTGGACACCAGATGGATTTAACTCCATTCACCATCACTCCCTGGGTCCACCATCCAGTCAGTTTTTTATGCAATGAAGAGCACACCTGTCCAAGCCATGAGCTACCAGCTTCTCCAGGAGAGTTCTGTGAGAGATGTTATCAAAGGCTTTGCTAAAATCTAGGTAGACTACATCAGTAGCTTTTCCCTCACCTTCTAGATGGGTCACCTATTTGTAGAAGGAGACCAGATTGGTCAGTCAGGACCTGCCTTTCATGAATTCATGCTGGCTGAGCATAGTCCCCTAATTGTCCCGCACATGATGTGTGACAGCACTGAAGATGATCTGCTCCATAACCTTCCCTGATACTGAGGTCAGGCTGGCAGGTCTGTAGTTCCCTGGATCCTTCTTCCAACCCTTCTTGTAGATAGCCATCACACTGGTAAGTCTCCAGTCATCTAGGACATCCTTGGTTGACCAGGACTGCTGATAAATTACATCGCTTGGCAATCACTCCTGCCAGCTCCCTCAGGAGGATCTCATTTGGCTCCATAGAGTTGTAACAGTCTAGTGGGAGTAGAATGTCACTAAATGTTTTCTCCTCTGAATTATGAGGGGTTCCCATCAGTCTTTCACCTCAGGGGGCTGAGTATCCTAAGGATAACTTATCTGACTATTAAAGATAGAAGCATAGAAGGCACAGACAACAATGATTGCAAGGGATGCATTTGGGATGTAGCTACTTACCTGGCTGGAGACATATGCAGGGAATGTATACATGTTATGCTTTCTCCAGCTAATACGCAAACAGTTGCAAGGGTAAGGAAATTAATGATATTACATCAACATATACATAGACAATATATATATATATATTTGTTAAAATATAAAATATTATCCCTCTTTTCATCCAATAACTGCCCTTATTCCAGGACCTACTTTCATCTTTTCTCTTTCTCAGGAGAAAATTGTACAAAACTTATCAAACACAAAAAGAAAGTTTTCTAAATGTTCCTTTTTTTTTTTTTTTTTTTAAGACATCAGTGTGATACATATTAATACATTTGAAAACTCACTTGAAATATATTCCCTTGATTTCAAGATAAGACATCTATTATTTATGCTGTATTTCTCAAACTGAAAGCAGTGTAAGTCTCAGGGGTTTTAGAGGAATTCTACATGGCACAGATACTCTGAGTCTGTACAGAGCGCAAATTTAGATATAGCAGCATCAAAGGAGCTTCTAGTTTTGTCCATGTTGTACAACTATAGTACCCCTGAGTCCTTCATTTGTCTTTGAAAAGGAGGTACCCTCTGAGTACAATTTGGCTGGAGGAAAATGACAGTGAGTAGCTGTCCTTTGGGTGCAAGTCATAACATCTCTAAGCACACTGCAGATCCCTCTGAGGTGGAGCATGACACATGCCCAGCAGCCCCAAGTACAGGTGCCACCTGCGAAAGAGGAAGGAGCTGCACCTATCACATCCCTTTGGATGGATCTCTGTAAAGAACATCTGTCAGCCATTCAGCAAATCCATATACTTTCAGGGTCTTCTCATCACAGATTAATCTCTGGCATCTTGTGACAATCTTATATCAAAGACATAACTATATGCCAGGTAGCCCAGGTCAGCCCTTCATTAGGAGTGAGAGAGGAGTGGGAGACAGTCATCACGCTGTGACAAAGGCACTACAAACATGGTATCTTCATAGACACTGCAAGCATGAGGTTCTCATACAGCATCCAGGCCTCACCTCATCACTTACCCATTTTTGCAGCTGAAAAACCCTCCTCAGCCTGGAAGCAGGTTCCAAGTATCTGTCTGAGTCCAGCCACAACTAGCACAGCCAGCAAGAAAGAGGGTTGTGTCCCTTTTTGGGCACCCTCTCTCTGGAGTGGGTCACAGAATCTTCAGATCAATTCTGATGTTGCTGTTGACACATAGCCAGGTCACATTCCTGGAAATGAGTCCTTTGAAGTGTATGGTATATCGACCTTCCTGACAACATGCCTCTTTTTTACGGTACTCCCAAGGACCTTTGCTTTTCTCTCCCACTGTCTTCCATTCACTTGTGACATACAACAGAGCAGAGAGAACGTTACAGACATTGATGATGGAATATTTTAGAGTAAGATGGTATTTCATGGCACAGACAAGTTAGAGTGGGTGAACACTAAATATCTTGCCACACATGCTGTGAGAACCTGCTGGATGTCTGGATCAGAGAATCTTACAGTTTGGATATTTCTGAGCTACTGAGAGCGTCCTAGCTATTTTGTGCATTGATAGCAGTGAATCAGATTCATATTCCCTGATGCTTCCACACCACCTCGTCCTATCCCCATCCATCTCCATGTGGTATAGCTTTTGGCACAGAGCCTGCTGTGCTCCTCTACACCTGTGCTGCCTGCACCCTTCCATGAGAGTTGTTGCTGTGCCTGGCCTCCACTACCAGATCACCACTGCCAGCTGCTTATGCCCTTCAGCTCATCTCTGCTCATGTCCTTCCAAACTGTAGCTGTGGCCCTTACTCTGGCAGAGACTTCAAAAATCTACAGAAAGGCTGTATTTATAAAATATTGCCTTAGATATGTTTCAGGAAAAATATACAGGAAAAAGAAGGGAAAATAAATCCCTTCTTTCAGGAGCACTCCCTTATCTACCAACCATGGAGATTTTCTTGGAACATCTTTGAGGATTTAGTTTGCTTTCTATCTTAAAAAGACAGGCGAATTTTGTTAGGAGACTTTGGCTTTGCCTCAAAACCGTAACATAACAAAAAGGGGAATTATGTGATTTAAGAGTAGCAAAGGCCAAATAGAGCATCAAGTGCAACTGTTCAGCAGTACAATCTTGCTCTGCTTAGCATATTTTGTGGTACCTTTGTCCATTCTAGATGAGACTTAAAAGGAATATGGCTTCCTGTGCACCTTAGGAGATTTTCTGTCAGTTGATGTGATTTTAACCTCTAGAAGTTTGGAATGTATAAAGTTAAATACTTGTGATTTTCATTCAGATTACAGTAAATTTCATTTTATATCATGCAGCAACTGAAACATATTGTTATAGCTCTACAGCAAGGTAGATATAAGTGAAAATGAACTACTCACACATTTCACCTTTATTGCTCTTTTGCAGGGAAAAAGAGCACTGGTTAAACAGGATCTCTCCCACAATTTTCAGTACATCTCATCTGCTTTCAACGTTAACATCTGCTTTTCTGGCTCAGCATGACTTTTTTTACTTCTCTCTCTTTCTACTTTTAACCTTTTCAGTCATTTCTCAACAATTTTTTTCAGATGCTTTGGGAGATTTTATGAAATACTTCAGTGTTCTGCAAAGCTGTAGGATGCCTGAAGTTCGCAGTGAGCTTTACTGATTTGCTATGTGTGAAGGAATTGCCCTTCCTCTGAAGCCAAGGATTTTGATACAGATTTTACTGGAGTTCAGATGCTACTTTGTTTCTGCTGTTGTCCAGCTTCACTTTTCACTTCCAAAATATGGCCTCTGCCTGAAGGTGTGGGTATGCAATTGATATGATGTTACCTGTCATACAACAGGCTGAGACTTATCTTCAGAATTCTTCTTTTTATCTACATATCCTGGTTGTTTTAGAAATTAATCTGGGTAAAATGTTTGCTGTTATGTAGTGGGTATTCTGGCTGGAATACTCTGACAAAACACAAGCAAGATTTGCCTCATTGTAATTTGATGTGCTGTTTTGAAAATGCTGTGTTTTTCCCACTGGACTGAAATATTCATAAGAAAAAAATATTTTGCAAAAACTGCCTTTTTAGACGAACCAAAGTGAAAACCTAGCAAATGTTTCAAGTTATAAACTATTAATTGTGTTGCTAATTAGACAATATATTGCAATGAAAATAATGGCTTTGAGTCACCTTAAGTGACTCAGTACTGGAATAAAACATTGAATTTCCAGGCAATTATATTCTTCTAGCAATCTGAGTGCTGAACAAGATTATTTTGATTAATGGTTATCATAATTGGTACAGAATGGACCTTAGTCCATTCTGTATTGACTGTAATGTCAATTGACTGTTATGACTTTCAACTTTCTGTGGAAAAAATTCTTTTGTGCCTTGCTGTTGATCACGTAGTAAAAGCTTAGATATATGTGGATATGTTTACGGTGGAAGTGCATAGGATATATTCTTAATTCTTTGGATGTGGAACACTTAATACGAACTTATTATCAGATGCAGTCCAAATTACAACAGCAAACCTGTACAAATAATGACTTCATATCTATCTTTGAAAACAGGGTTTTCCAAAACTGAAGAGTGATTTGTATACTGAAAAAGTATCCAGTATCATCAAATACATATTGACCGTTACAATTCACATTTCTTCTTAGTGCAATATGTAAACACATGTACAGAAAGTCAGTTACCTCTACAACTGAGAATATTAACTTTTGAGAATATTAACTTTCAAGAATATTAACTTTCAAACCTCTGTTCCTATTGAGAAAATAGCAAAAGACACTTAAGGTTTTAAGGTATTAAATGACTTATAGTCAAGATACTGATCACAAAATCATCCCTCCTATTTTTCCTCCTCTGTATTCACTGACTGAGTCACAGGGAAATGACATATGTCAAAGTCAAGATTCAAACTCTTATTGCTATTTGTCTTGGTGCCTTGAGAAATGAGGAGGAAAAAAAGGTGTTTAGACTGTCTCTGAGTTTAAGGGAGGCGTCAATATTCATGCTGAACTTCTTGTCATCGAATCCCACTGTGCCTGTTCTTATGCCCATTTGATATAGGTCCTCCATGTCCCTACACCCGAAAATAGAAACAACTTTAAATGTCAGATCCTTTCACTGTTCACTGCTAAAAGAATAGTGATTGGTAAGAGATGTCCAGTTGCATTGTTCCTATCAACAGCAAATAGGCTTATACATCTGTCTTCAGCCTGTAAATCTGCATAAGGTATTGCTTATTTGTAAAGCTGAGGGAAAATCTCATTCATAGAAATCTATCCATCACGAGGGAAATTTATTTTTTCATTTTCTCCATCTCCTTCCTGATATTCTTTTGAGAATGAAGAGCCTGATAGCATTCGGGTTGTCTCACTGGCTTCAGGAAGAAGTAGGGACTCGATGTGGTAGCTGAAGGCAGCCTGATGCTCTTCACACCTTTCGTGAGCCTCTGGGACTGCCATGCAGGCTCAACTTTTCATGGTTAATCCCTATGGAATCATTATTGAATTAGATGCACTAATGCTTTGCAACTGTGGGGAATGGTCTTTGAAAGAGTCTTTCAGTTTTGATTTTGTTGAAAAAATTGCTGAGTGACCAAACTCTCAGGGCCAGTTTCTGAAGGGAGAAGTCTGCTGAATCCTAATACTGGAACTCCATGCAGATACTCAGGGGCACGAGGTTAGTTCCCTTCTTCTAGAGTTGTCATTGAGAAGTTTGTTTTCATGGTGTGCCTCTTGCTATAGTAGGAAAAAATGTCAGTCTCTCAAGCAGTAATACTTACTACCTTTCCCTGCTGTGAATTTTAAAACATAGATGCAATTTATCCACCTTATCCACTCTTATTTTTTCAGCAGCTGAACAGGTCAGTCTACTTCATCCTGAATCAATTGAATTTTTTTTTTTTTTTTTTTTTTTTTTGCCTACTGAGAGCACAAGTAATAAATAGCAAGCTTATTTAAAGAGCACTGCAGTGGGCTTGCAATAGTTATTCAATAGTTTCAGTGCCATAATAGTCTTTGTTTGATGGCTATGTGGGTTCTCAATTGGTCTGAAAATATTAAAGATCTGAGGAAAGCCATTTTCCTTCTTAACAGGAGAATCAATTGAACTGAATAGAAAAGTTCAGGCCAATATGATTAAATAATATGTGCTAAGGAGATGGAGTTTGTGCCCTACATTTTAGCCCCTAAAAAAGGCCTGTAAATGCTAACCAGCTCTGATCATCATAAAAGATTGGCTAAAAGAATACAGTTGAACAAAGGTGATTCTTCTTTTTTTTCTATTTTTTTTTTTTGTGTGTGTTTGTGTAGAAGTATATTACAAATGCCTTTCTTTGATCTATTGCTTTTTCAACCAAAAGAAATGTGAAAACTTAAATAAATTTGCTGAGGATTAGAACTCAGCCAGCAAAGAAACATTTACTTGGTTTAAGTTATTACCAAGTGCAGTGCAAGATAAGACAGGATCTAACTTCATTGCCCTTCATTTCAATATACATGCATTCAAGAAAAGCAGCACATTTTGCAAGATACCATTGACTTTATTGATCTCAGAACAGGAAAGTCTGCCTTCTTGTGATAAAAGAAGTTCTTTGTGCATAATTATTTGTCTGCTTTGGCCCTTCACCTTTCCAATCCTCACTACAATTTGGTGTTCTTAAATGTACTGTGAAATGTGGAGGCATTTAGCTGCCTATTTTACAAGTAAATTTAAAATAAGCATTTTTTTTCAACATTAAATACTTAAAATGCCAAAAGCAATGAACAATATGATTATTTATGGATTTATTTTGTACCCAGTTTCTCATCGCTACATACATAGAATAAGTACAAGTACAATTTTACAACATTGTTCTACAGCAGCATAAGATATTGTCAAAGACAGAATGCATGTTCCTCTGCTGATAGGAATGAATTTCTTCAAAGTTTAATTTTAGGTAAGAGTGGTAATAATAACACAACTTCTGTTTAGTGAAGAGTTGCAATATTATTTTAATTAATGGTAAAAAAAATGTGCATTGTCCCACCTTTTGTGATATCTATAGTGACCATGTGTTTTTGCTTATTTGTATCACCTAAACAGAAACTGGAATTTCTTTTCCAGGAACTTTGTTCTTTACTCTGAAGACATTTGCAGCACTGCCACTGACTTTACTAAAATTAGTATGTAAACCTTCAACCTCCAAGTAATCTATGTTTAAAACACAGATTTATTTTTGGTTTGTTGTCTATTGCAGTTGCTTTGAAATTATTGTTTTCTGAGTTTTGAAGATAAATCTTTCAGTAAATTGTTTATTTGTCCAGTGGATTTTCTTTATCTTCCAGATTCTTTTCATTCTCTCTCTCTCTCTCACCTGTGGCTTTTCAGTAATATTCTGTTGGAAAGTGTCATAGTTGACAATAATAATAGTAGACATAAAAGTAAAGAATCAGCTCAGCTAATTTCCATTCATATTCTGTATGGGATATGCTGTAATCCCAATGGAAAGTGAAATGGATTGGGTGGCACAGTTCTGAACTGTTACAGTTTGTAGTGGCTGCCATAAAGATTGCATGCAAAATTCTTGTCTTTGAAATTGATTGAATTGATAGATTTGTCCTCTAAAATATAGAATATTGAATCATGACATTCCCTAGACAATAAGTATCTGTATTCAGTTAGATGTTTCTCACGTTATTTATCAGTAAGGTGTAAAATGGTCATGATTTCATCACTGTTAACCATACGTCAGTGTGAAGTCACATCGTCACTGAAAAAGAAAGAACAAGGCTCCTGGGAGCAAAAAAAAACCAACAACCAAGATTCCTTACCTGAATCATCTTAGCCTGTTTTGTGAACTCCTTGGTGAAATAAGCTCTCAACATCAGTCAAACTGAGCTTCTTGAGGGATCAGTAATTTCTGCTGATTTCCATGGAGCTACTCAGTCTGTGCCCTGTGCTTCACTGAAAGAATGTGCCCACATAAGTATGCAGAGAACTTCCCAAGATCTTCAAGGTAAGGCCAGTCTACCTCCATAGAGCGTTATGCCTTCCTTGAGGGGAAGTTACATCAAGTTCCAGAAGTTTCAGACACATAAACTGAGAATGAGGAACCCAAATTTATATCAGCAGCAGAAAAAGCAGGCTACAAGACTTGCTGCATATCGTAAGCACCGCAGTGCTTATTTAGCCTGATTTTTAGAAACTGAAGGCCCAGCAATCACAGGAAAGTATCTGTTCACTGTGTGTGTTTTTAGGTACAATGTGACATTAACAACTCAGTTTAAAAAAAAACATTATAATGAAGTACAAAGAAGAACCAATTTTTCTCTCAGAATCTTAAAGGCAGAGGAAACAACATGGAAAACAGTAAATAACATGGTTATTAATCCTAAATTAAGCTGCAGTTGATTATTCTCTTTAGATTTGCTGGGTCTTATGTCTTCGTTTCTATGGTAAAATGTGAGTGAAAATGGAAGAAAATTACTAAGCAATGCCTTGCATGATGATCACCTCTCATACATTAACTCCCCCGCAAAATACATATAACTCACTGTTTGCTGCGTGCTGATGGGCATAAGAAAGAGCACAATGTTCTTTCTCTTCATCACAGACTGCATTGCCTTACTAGGACTGGAGATCAGACTTGCTAATCAGCAGTTCCCAGGATACCCTGCAGATCCCTGTTTATGGATAGAACAGACATTTGCCATCAATGAAGAGTGGTCTTTGGGCTTTCCTCCTGTGACCCTATCAACCCTCAGTGTCACTCCTGCATCTCCATCATTAAGCTGCCCAGGCAGTTCTTGCTGCTGGCTGCTGGCTTCCCACTTTTTGTGTACTTCATGAGTTTTCCTTGGCCTCTAACAAAAATTGTTTTAAACAGACCCCAAGTTGCTTAGAGGTTACTTTTCTTGCTTCATACTACTCATTTTCTTTACTGTTTTTTCCCCTCATTTACAGATTAACTTATCTTATCCTGAGTGATGGTTTTATTTAACTTGGGCTCACAATTAAATGCTAATCAGTGGATCTTTCATTCATATTTGTTGAATTAGGTCCTATACATCACTGAAAATAAAATCTAAAATAAATAAAAACAGAAAAAATAAAATAACATTTTTTTTCATGTAGATTCTAATACTACATGTGTTATGCAACAGTCATTTATTTTGTTTGCATGCAAAAACCATGTCTCTTAACCTTGTCCTTAGGAGGCATTTATCCAGTCTCTGTATGGGTAATTGAGATTATCTTACTCTTCTTATTCTTCATAAATCTGCAATTTCTCTAGTTTTGTTTAACATTTCCAAAATTTGTGAAGCTTCTCTACTAGTAAGATGCTCAATGTTTTATCATTTAGCATAATATTTTATTGTTTTTCTTTTTTTTCTTTTCTGGCTCAGACTTGTTACATCAAAGGCTGAAAAACAGAAAGGCCTGAGCAATCCTGACAAGCTAGCTGTGTAAGATGAGATTGAAATAAATAGGTGATGGTTCAGTAAATGGGAGGCTGATTAGCAGCATAAAGAAAATCCTGCAATGTTTTTTTGTTTGGTTTGTTCTTTTTAGATTTCTATCTTGCTATGATTAATGCCAAATCCTTATATTAACACTTCAGAAGCAGAAAATCTCTATGATAAACCACTGTTTCAAGCAGTCAACAAGACAATAATAACACAATTGGCCCTTTAGAATTCAGAGGGGTATAAATTATTGTCTCAGGGTTGCACACATGGGCTTGTGGGAATACTCATGAACATTTTTTCTTGACACTAGGTTAAATTATTTTAATTACTTTAGTTGGTGAAAGATTTATTGGAACTAATGCTTGACTAATTAAGTAACAATTGACTATAGTACTGAAATAAAATCCTATATATGACCATGGTTTTCTGTATCATCTTTTTATTGACCCATGGAAATATGCCTATGGATATGAATTTAGTTATTACACTAGTATCTCTGTGCTTCAGTTCATCATTCAAGCTAATTCCAACAGCATCATTTCCTTATTAAAGCTTTATAGAAAGTTGTAGAAGTGAGTATTCATGGAAAACGAATTATAGATTCATTAAGACTTATATTCAGGTTAAAGAGCAAACTTCTGCCTGCTAGGTTATGGCTGCTTTTTCTTTAGAAGCTATATCCAGAAAAGATAGTGAAGACAAATGTGAGCCTTGTTGTAAACGTGTATCTACATCCACGTGTGTTGTCCATGACAGCTCTCTCTACGTCTACTGTAGATCAGTGACCAACTGGATTGGTTAGAAATCTTGACACTTGGGGGGTGAGAAACATCTTGTGAGGCACTGCCTAAACATCAGACAATGACACATCACCATTAGTGTTGTATTAAAGTTTCAAAGATTTTTGCATGAGGTTAAGACATATGGCACAGGACATAAAGGAGACCTCTTTCCTTTTGGAGTGACAGCAGGAAGTCACAATACCTAGAATGACATCAGAAAGCTATATAGCTTTGATTGAATATTGCCCCTATGATGACAGCAGGTGAGATAGCTGATATTTTGTCAAGAACAGGGTGACTTCCTAACCACACTGCAGATAAATGACCACAGTGAAATGGTACACATGAAAGCACAAGTTCAAGCTTTCCACTTTTCCTTCCTTGTCCCAGCTTTTCCTCTGCCAGCAACTTCAGGATGTATTTCAGATAACTATGTTTGGCCTTGAACATGGGTTCAGATGGTCATACTTTGTCTACACAGAGAACGGGTAAAGAAATTTGGAAATTTTAAAGACTACGTTTAAGCCACAGAATTTAATATTAATAACTTTCAGAGACAAGGCTGGTTTTGATCTGTCAGCTCAGAGTTAAAATGTTGAAGATAAACTGTTCTTAATCCCCTGAATCAACTCTATAAAAGATACATTTGTTTCATTAAAGGATGTCAAAGACTGTTTGTAGACAATGAGATTAACTTGTTTAAAAAACAATTCTTCCACTGAATACAAATGATAAGTATTCACTAATCATAGTTTACTATATTTGATATGCTCTCAAAAGAAAACAGGTGTTTTGGGGATTCAACTGTCTGAAATAAGTTGCTGTTAGTCTTAGAAATAATGGCAAGAAAAAGGAAATAATTATTTCTCTAATATCTGTGCATGGCTTTTCAACAAATTGGTGAATGACGCTAACTGAAGTAGGAGCAATAACTATGACAATAACATTAGTGAAAACAACAGCAGTGTGACTCTTGGAGATTATAGGATAGAGCTTTTTATTTATTTCATTGTTTTTAAAATCAAAAGGAGATCTTGTAACTCACATCTGCCGTTTCCAATGGAGACTATCAGCTTCTGCTAGTGATTACAGTTTGGATTGTATCAAAAGCATTGTAGTCAATAAAAGATGTAAATTCACCTAATTCAATAGATGCTAGCAGAGCTGGAATTAGTTTCATCATCTTCAAGTCTGGCTCTTACTCTAACTATGCACCAATGGGGAATATTTGATCAATTCTGTTATTTTGATTATTTATAGTTGATTGTGAGGCTAGGAGTGGTAGCAGGCTGAGAATTACGCTGAGTCTTGATTTCCAAGAGCAAGCAGATAAAGCTATATGGGAATGAGCACATTCTTTCTGCAGAAAGTTTGGGGAGTTTTCTTTCTTTTCTTTTTTTTTTTTTGGTAAGAAAATTGGGAAATTGGAAATACACCACATGGCATGTATTTCTTAAAAGAAAATTTTAAGCCAGTGAGATAGTGAGGGGTTTAGGACATTTTGGTAAAACAAAGAACGCGAGAAGTCTGTATTACAGTACACAGTGAGGTTCGCCTGAAGGTAGCCCAGGAGCTACTAGATTTCCAGGTTTCTGCAGTTGTCATGCAATCATGTTACTGAAAAACTGTTGAACTGAATTGTTGCAGTTCTGTTCAATCACTGTTTACCAGTTGAGATCTAGTTCACTGGAAATCCAATCAATTCAATCAGACCTGCAAAGAAGAGCTAGATTTTCCCCATGCTGGAGCAAGATGCTTTGTAATTCACATGTTAATCATCATTCATGCTTTTGTAAAACAATGAGAAACAGTTGAATATACTTAAAATTAAATCTTGGAGCAGCTCAAAACAGTAGCTGTGTTTAAGTCATTACACAACAACGTGGGGGGAAACAGAATTCCTGACTAGTGCTAGCAGCTGACGAGACAATACAGTGCTTTGATAAGAACATAATTACTTATTATTCTTGTCTTAAAATAGCATTTACATGTAGATAATTAATGTTTTATTTTAATAACATAATAATAATACATAAAAACACATAATAATAACATACTATGGGTAAACAAGATAAAATGTGTTTTGGGATGACTTGCCTGATCGAAATGAAATTACTCTCAAGAGTTGTCTAAAATTTTGACTCAGATTTCTTGATGTTATTTCCTTCCAGTTGTCTCTTGTCAACATTTTATTACCAGAAACTTTATAATATATTCAGTATATGTATATAAATATTCCTGAAGGCACTGCTAGTTTATTTCCTCTTTTTTTTCTCTCTGATACATTTCCTTTCAGTAAAAGACTGAAGAATGCTAATAAATTCACTTCTTTACCTCTTCCATCCTGAGAAGACCTATCCTGTAGAAAAATGGAAGTTAGTTAGAGTTGACCAGTCTAGGGGTCTGATTATATATTCATTTCACATTCATTCAATAATCATCAGTAGTAAATAGCAGAGGGCCATTAATGACCTTACACTTGCTTTACAAACCTAAAGTACAAGCTATTTTATTCCCCTTGGAAATACGTAAATGAAGGAAAGCAAAAAGTACACACAGCTATTCATAGAGCAGTCATTAGGTTTAGTCATTAGTAGCTAGAAAATTACCTTTTCAACTCAGAAGTTCAGAGGATCCAAAGCAGCCAAGGTAAGGACTGTGAAAATTGCAGAGAAATATGCTCTTCTGTCTCAGAGGTGGGAAGCAGGTTGTCTCCATTCTGCTCCCGGCTTTCATATTGACTGAAACAAGCCAGCGGATGTTTCTGCTCCTCACATGAGGAAAGCTTTCCCACATCTATAAAGGGATGCATATCAAAAGGGATGAACAATTTTTTCAAATAAATGGAGGGATATTGGTTAAGAAGGGTGTTTAAGAGAAAAGATTAAAAAATTAAAATGTAACAGAAATTATAAAAAAAATGCCTCATCTAGTGTGATGTATGCAACAACAACACAAGATAAATGGTAATGTCCCTCTCCTATACAAAATAAAGAGTATAAGTACAGTAAGTAACCAAGCATTTACATACGTAATTGTAAACATTCAGTGAAAACAATTCAGTGCAACTTAAGGACAACTCCTCAGCAGTCAGCAGAGTTATACAAGTGAGTGTAAAATCAGAATGAGTGAGGTCACATCTGGGTCTAGGAATGTTAATGCATTTGAACTGGAATGTTAATGCATCTGAACAGGAATGCCAGGTAAAACTTTACAATGTAGTGTCTGGAATGCACTGGAAAACACTGGAATACAGTACTTTTCCCATATAATAGACTTTGGTACTATGAAAAATATAAGTTCAAAAGAAGAAATCTAGTTTATCTTCTAAAACCATAAACAGCAAAGTAAACTGAGACCTCATGAACAGCTGCAAAGGGTTCTGATGTGACAAGAACAAGAAGAGCCGTATGGAAATTTGAAAGCTGCAAACAATATTGTTTCTCTTCCAATTCTATACCTGAGTGTCCCAAGGAACAAAGAACACATGAGTTTTGGGTGTCCTTCTCTGGCTTTGACTTGTTTTAAATCATTCAAAACGTTTTAGTGCTCTCTTGTATCTCACAAGTGAGTGCTGTCAAGTGTCATATATGTCACAAGAAATCAGTCATACAAAAAATGAGAACAACCATTTTGTGTCATTTTGAAGAAAGATCTCTTGTTCAAGCCACGCAACCAGAAAACAAACATAAAGACAGAAGCCAAGCAATAGAGTGCTGAAAAAAAGCAATCCAAGAATAGCAAAGAATAAGGGGAATGAGAAAGCAAAAAGATTGGCCTGGCTGATTTAGGATGGGGATGATTCAATGTTGAGAGCCAAAGTTGAGAGGTTCAACTTAGAGCACAGTGGTTTTGGTTGATTGGTTTGATTATTTTTTAAGCTGCAAGTCTTTTGGGAGGGAATATCATGAATCACACTAAGAGATGCTCATTTTAGAGAATCTTATCTTTGAACTGTTCTGTGCAAAGATACAATTTGAAGAAAGTTTTATTGTTTACTAACTTGGAAAACACTAAGACCACAAAAAGCCTGAGGAGTAAAACATAAACAAAGAAACTTGCTTCTTTATTTTTCCTTTAAAAAATGCTACTGATGTGATTATGAGCAATTGCCAAGTCCTCTCTTTGCCTAGACCCATTTCTCATAAAGCAGCAAGAACTACAAGATTAAAAAGAGCAAACAGAGAAAGGTTAAAATGGCCTCTGGATTGCAGTGTATTCAAAGCTACCTTTGACCTTGCCTTTTGCTAACAGGACACACTGTTCCTCTAACAGTAGGACCTAACAGGCCTTGAAACTCAATCAGGTCCCTGCCTCAAGGTATTTAAATTAAGTAGCTCTCCTGGCTGGGGAAATGTTAGTCAATGCTGGTTCGACTAGGCCTGGGGGGAGAACTTGCTCTTCTGGCGCAGCTCCAGGCAGCAACTGCCTTCAGAAACCAGCCACGTCCCTTCTAGAGCAGAGCTGACAGAGGGAAGTAAACTTCTCTCCAAGCCATTGTCTTCTTGGTATTTGCTCCTTCATGAATCCCAGCTGAAGGCTATTATGCAGCTGAAGACTGTTTCTTTAGGTAGTCTGACTTCTCCAGTCACAAAGGGCATCTTAACTCATTCTGTAGCTAGCTGTGCAGGGGATGAACAGTTGCACTGCTGTGTGCATGTGAGAGACAGAGTCTGGATAATGTTGCAAAGGGCAGGGGGCAATGCGTAGAAACCTGCCTCCATGGAGGTTCCCCTTCAGCATCAACAGAGCAGCTATACCACACAGACAGACATTAGCATAGGCAGATGTGATGCTTGCAGCACAGTACACTTGCACTGTGCAGGACGCAAGCTTGGAGTCATTCCTTAGCCTGCCTTAGGTCCCTTTCTCATCAAAGCTGATGCTTTCCTGAAGAGAAAAAGGTTTTTTGTCTAATTGTGCTGTACGGAAGTGAACCATGAAAGCCTCTCTTGTGTTTGCTCTCTGAGCTCTCAAGTGTTCTTACCTGAAAAGAGCTCAGAAAGGGGTGAGGAAACCCAACCAGGGAGGCCCCTTCTGGTGCTGTGGGTACTCTGGGAAGTGTGGGTACTCTGGGGAGTGAAACTATTTTGAAGAATTTGTTCTTGCCATAACTGAGGGCCCCATATATGAGATTATCCTGAGTGCCATACCACGCTTCTTACAGAATGGCAATCCCTGATACACTGCTGGAAAGGCCTTCTCAGAGCACCTAATGAATTGGCTCATTCTTCAGAGGCTTTTAAATACATCCATATTTTCACAATAAACCACATTGTTTTCTACAGTTTCAGAACTACAGACAACAAAAGCAATAGGGGTATATAATCATCTGAAAAAGGGAAAATGAGGCATTATGATAGCAGTAGGGAGAGTTCTTTTCCTTCATTTAAGAAATGTTGGGCTTTGTTAGTGGAAGGGCAGGTATTGACCAGAAGTGGTCAATACAAAACTACAAAAAGGATCAGGAGACTCTCAGAATTTAGATGCTTTTCAGAAGATAGAGGGGAAGTAGGATGATGAGGAAGACATAACTTAGCATCATAGTTAGGTAATTCTCAAATTTTTGGATTTGAAAAATCAGATTAAAGCAATTTATTTTCTGGTGGCATATGCCTGATAAGTGGAGAGGAGTAGATGCATAGTTTAAGAGATGGAGAGAGTTAATTAATCCTGACTTGCAACTTGTACAGTGAGTCCACACCTTTGGAAAACAGAAGAAAAAGTTAATTTTCTCTCTCCAAAGAGGGAATTAATAGTCCTATGCCATTTAGTACAGTTTGATCCTTTGATCCGTATATCGCTTTTTCTATCCTGTGCTAATTTACTTAAGTGTTTGCAAGGAGGGGCCAAGGGGAAAGAGCTTTCATCAGAACTACAGAATTGCTGAGTTGTTTGACAGTAATTCTATTTGGAATTCATTTATTTAAGTACAGACAAGGTGGAGTTGAGGGGTGATTTTTTTTCTTGATACAGACAAGATAAATAGTCAAATGGAATTCTATGTGCTGGTGACTGTCATTGCTCAAGGCTTACCTTTGAACAAAGTTCACCTAGTGCTGTGCTGTATGAACCTCCTGTTTGTCACACAAACACACATTATGTAAATACACATGTCCTGTGTGAATTGTACACACTAAAGAAAGGCTGCAGGGAAAGCTTCACCTGCATTTTTTTTCTAAGCATGTCCCAGTAATCCTAAGGGAATTGCTTATTAGAAACAATATTTCATTCCTCAATAGTATTTCCTGAGTTCCTTGGCAGAGATGGCAGTTGTGATACTTGTTACTAAGATGCGCCTATGCAGCGTACAGACATTGTACTGAAATGACCAACAGACTTTTTACTTGAGCAGCAGACTGTTGGGAACAGATTTCAGTGACTATTAACATAAACCATGTTTAAATAATTGACATGGAGATACAAGACTTCATATCTTGTTACCAGTTCTTCAAGCCATCTACTCCTCCATTTTGTTGAGGTAGAACTGACTGGATGTGCGGTGGGCGTTTGGTTTTTTGCTTCGCAAAAGAGCAGGAGAACGGAATGAAATGGAGCATGAGTTAAAAGTCTGATGTCAACAACCTCTCTTTGCAGACTGGTTGTGGTATATATCTGTATGTGTAGTAATTTCTGGTTTGTGTTGTGCCACACAGTCAATGAAAAAAAGACCCTAAACATATGATCTAACAGAAAAAACAGCTTTGCATAAAATGTAAGGTTATATAATAATAAGGAGAATATGCAGCTAAAGGCCAGCAGCTTCATAAAATAATAATTGAAAAAAGCAAAAGAATTCCTAGTAAGTAATTTGAGTAAGTTTGATTTTTCTACCTAGAAGCAATATAAAGTGAGCTATAAAACAAGATTTTTTCCCAGAATACATTCTTTTTTGAATGACAGACTGGCTTGTTGTTTTAGTACTAAAACTTGAAGTATCAATTTGTTATAACTGGGTAAAAAACCATTATTTATTCTTCTTCTCTAATTGCAAATAAAATGATTTTACTGTCGTATAAGTAGACAGGTAAATTGAAATGAATGTTTCTATGCATTAACTGGAAATTCTGGAAATATTTCAACTTACACCTTTAAAACCAGTTATGTCTAATTAATTTATTTTTGGTAAAACTTAAACATATAATAATCTCAGTAAAAGATACTGCTGATGTTAGAGAATTGCTAAGTGAAATAAATGAAAACACTAATCAAGCAGGTAACTGGAGGGCTGTATTTAGCGGTGTTCCTCAGGGATCGGCGCTGTGTCCGGTCTTGCTCAACATCTTCATCAATGACCTTGATGAGGGGGATAGTGTCCACCCTCAGCAAGTTTGCTGATGATATGAAGCTGGGAGGAATGACTGACATGCCAGAAGGCTGTGCTGCCATTCAGCGAGACCTGGACAGACTGAAGAGTTGGGCAGAGAGGAACCAGATGAGGTTTAACAAGAGCAAGTGTAGAGTCTTGCACCTGAGGAGGAATAACTGCATGCACCAGCACAGGTTGGGGAATGACCTGCTGGAAAGGAGCTCTGCAGAGAGGGATCTGGGGCTCCTGGTGGATGACAGGTTGGCCATGAGCCAGCAGTGTGCCCTGGTGGCCAAGAAGGCCAATGGCATCCTGGGGTGACATCATTAAAAAGAGTGTGGCCAGCAGGTCAAGGGAGGCTATTCTCCCCCTCTATTCTGCCCTGGTGAGGCCTCACCTGGAGTACTGTATCCAGTTCTGGGGTCCCCAGTATAATAAAGACAGGGATCTCCTGGAGAGAGTCCAGCGGTGGCCACAAAGATGATAAAGGACCTGGAGCATCTCCCCTATAAAGAAAGGCTGAGTGACCCGGGTCTGTTTAGACTTGAGAAAAGAAGACTCAGAGGGGATCTTATTAATGTTTATAAATTTCTTAAGTGTGGGAGTCAAAGGGACATGGCCAACCTTTTTCAGTGGTCTGTGGGGACAGGACAAGGGGAAACGGCCATAAACTTGAGCATAGGAAGTTCCGCACCAATATGCGAAGGAACTTCTTCACAGTGAGGGTGACGGAGCACTGGACCAGGCTGCCCAGGGAGGTTGTGGAGTCTCCTTCCCTGGAGATGTTCAAGACCCACCTGGACGCCTTCCTGTGTGACCTATTTTAGGGAGCCTGCTTTGCAGGGTGGTTGGACTCGGTGATCTCTAGAGGTTCCTTCCAGCGCCTACAGTCCTGTGATTCTATGTAATAATTGCTTTTGAAGTATTTGCCCATCTGTGGATGGCATATCACTTCTTCCAGGTTACTTACAGAATATAAGGTTGTACTTTACACATAGGCTTTGATGTCATGGATTCCAAGATTATGAGGCCTCAGATTTTCTTCAGGAACAGCATTCATTAATTTTGCATGCCATTAGTTCTGTTTTACTTTGGTAATGTCCTTTGAAGTACATTTTCCACATCTGGCTGTATGAAAGGTCAAGATGTTCCCAGCTTTATTTAACTGCAACCAGATACAGATCACTGTTTTCCAAACTATTTCATTTTATGTTGAGTGATGTTTTACATTGCTCCCAGAACAATATTGCAATCTACAATTGCTATGCTGTTGGTGATTTGATTTACATATTAAATTAAAGTACAATAACACAATTAATTGCGATATTGTTCCTCACAGAAACCTCATAATACTTTTATAAGATAGGTGTAGTGAGAATAAATCTCACCAAATTTTAATACAAAAAGATGCACTCCTTTAGCAAATTTGTATGATTAATGACAAACTTTACCTCAATTAACTTTTAATTGGATTAAAGATAAAATATATTGGTTCTGGAAAAATCTTCAGTAACTTAAGGTAGATATAAATTTTACAGTAGAATTGGAACAAATGTATAGAAGTGCTAGATTCTTATTAATCTTTGTAAATGAATGTGCCCTCAAGATGACATTCGTGACATCCCACCTTTAAAAGAGGAATGTGTCTCTAGCTGAAATAATGATGCTAATGGAGCCAAAGTAAAATTTCCAGCATTTCATCTGCAATGTTTTTTTGCCTCTTTTCTTATATAATAACTTATAGCAAGGAGGTCTAATATTTGGCTATATTAAAAAGTACTAATGAAAGCTAAATGCCACATTGTGAAAAGTGGCCCACATTGTTTTTTTGGTTCACATTCAGTTTTTCTCCCCACACCCCTTCAGCTCCTTTATTCCTCTTTCTTTACCTTTGGAAAACATAAGATAATAATCAAGTGATCCTATATGAAGACAACAGAGTTCCTTCAAGTCTCACAGGGATTTAACCTGTATGTTTACAATCAGCTATTGTATTTGCTTTCTTTAAAATTTCTTTCTTTAAAAATGTGCTCCTTCATTTCACATCTCAGTTCTCTGACTGTTTAGATGGCCTGTTTTGCTAAAGCAAGTTTGTCTCTGCATCGTCTTCAATATCTGCAGCAGTTATCTCTAATGACTTTACATGTCTTACAGTTTCTTCCAGCTTTCTTTTTTCATGGGCTAATAAATCTTTCCTCATGACTCAGGGCTTCTGCTGTCTTCTCCAAATGTAATCTTCCATCCTGCGGCTTTTGTTTATTCTATTTTTCTCTATTGTATATTTATATTTCAGCTTATGTACAGATTAGTTTCATGAGAATTGTTGCTACAAATATGCAAAGCCTTTACACCCTTCCTTTACATCTCAGGTCTCACAAAATGTTTTATGGCTTACTCAATTGATATTCAAATTATTGGCAGGAGTTGTTTCATTCATTCACTGCAAAAGAGTAGGATTAAAAAAAAAAAAAAGAAGCCTTCAACAGCACATTGGTACATTGCAGCATTTTGCAATGATTTAAGACAAGAAATAGGGAATGTCATTTCCACTAAGTGAAGAGAGGGCTGTGGAAGGGGAAAATGTTAACTTAGTTACAGTTGGGTTAGAGACTTACATGCACTCACAGGGATATAAAATTGCTATGATTCATATCTTTCCCAAAGCTACATAAGATCATGTCCTTCCAGACTTACTGTACTCACTGTATATAATAATGTTTACAGAAAAAAAATTCTAGATATTATAATGTGCATAAGGATAATAAAATTTAGTGTGTTTAAGGTATCATGTACTCTGTATATAGCAGTGCTCTGTCATGCAGAAAAAAAATGTGTTTTTAACAACTTCCTCACTAGTGTCTAGGATTAAGTGAGATAACTGGCACAGACACCCTCGGTCCCTTAGCAGAATGGGAAGAGACTGAAGCTCTAGAAGCACAGAAAAAATCCAGAAACAACCAACAAACCAAACAAAAAAAGCAACCACATTCATCAGAAAGTGACTCATGCCTTCTGGAAAATCTGTGCAGCAGAGACAACAGAAATCAATGCACAGACACTCCTCAGAAACAGAAACAGCACTGAGAAAATCATCACTCCTGGACCAGGTACTGAGTTGCAGGTCTTTATATGCCTTGTAGGAAAGCAGGAGAATAAATGAAAGACAGGTCAGGAAGGCACCAACCAGATGTGTCCCCCAGCAATCCTGACCCAGCACCAAAAAAGCCCTTATTCATGGATGGTGAACACTGGTTGGAGTCATACCAAGGATCTCCTGCCTGCCCTGTAGCCTTATTCATAGAATCATAGAATCATGGAATGGCCTGGGTTGAAAAGGACCTCAAGGGTCATTGAGTCTCAACCCTCCTGCTAAGTGCAGGGTCACCAACCACTAGACCAGGCTGCCCAGAGCCACGTCCAGCCTGGCCTTGAATGCCTCCAGGGACGGGGCATCCACAACCTCCCTGGGCAACCTGTTCCAGTGCATCACCACCCTCTGTGTGAAAAACTTCCTTCTAACATCTAACCTAAATCTCCCCTGTCTCAGCTTAAAATCATTCCCCCTTGTCCTATCGCTATCTACCCTCACAAACAATCGATCCCCCTCCTGTTTATATGCTCCCTTCAAGTATTGGAAGGCCACAATGAGGTCTCCCCAGAACCTCCTCTTCTCCAAACTAAAAAAGCCCAGTTCCCTCAACCTTTCCTCATAGGAGAGGTGCTCCAGCCCTCTGATCATCTTGGTGGCCCTCCTCTGAACTCTTTCCAAGAGCTCCACGTCCTTCTTGTGCTGGGGGCCCCAGGCCTGGACACAGTACTCCAGATGGGGCCTCACAAGAGCCGAGTAGAGTATTCCTTCATTTAGCCATATGTCCAACAACGTACCTGAAACCTGCCCTGTCAAATCCACCTTGTGCTCTGTATCTAAAAAATCTTAACACTAGGCTGTCCACATCATCCCCTGCAGCTCTTCCAGAAACTGTGACTCTTTGTTAATGCAGTCTGAGTGGAAATGTGTTGGGATGCCAGTCAACAGCAGACCTTGTGTATTGAAGAATGCAGCACTTCAGCACATGAAAATACAGTGTCACCAGAAGACCTTGAGTCTCCTGGTGGTATTAGCACCATCTGTTGGCAGATAATTTACACAAGGGCTCAGAGAGGCTTGATGGCAGAAGAAATGATGTCCTGCAGTTTTACGCATTAACCTTTCCATGAATCATCTACTGAGCTGCACAAAATATTGTACTCAAACCCTGTGGAACTCAGGTTTGGATTTGTTATACTCATTAAACACAGATCATTTTACTGAAATTCCAACAAACTTGGAAAACCAGTGAATCTCCTTCACCTCAAGATATAACCAGAGGGAGGCACTGGAGAAATTCTGTGTTACAGTTCAGCTTCACTGCAGGCTACAAGGATTAGCTTGTTCCTCATTATTTAATACACATTAAGCTATGGAGGAGAAAGATCAACCACCTAAGTACACAGGCTCCCAAAGCTTCAAGAGTGCATCCAAATACATTTTTCACATGCTTTCACATTTTTCCAATTACCATGTCTGTTGCATCCCTTGCCAGTAACCTCTCTGCCCTAAGTGTCACTGTATGATGCCATCTCCCTGAGCAGTTTCAGATAGCTGCCATTCTTTAAATCAACCTGCCAGAGAAACACGTCCTCATTCTCTCTCAGATGGAGGCTCCCTCTCTTTATTCCTCCCTCCCCACTAAATTATTCTGGCTTCATGCCCAGCATGAGCAATATTCAGTTCTGGAGCAATGACAGTTTTTCATTATACATGAAAATGTGGCTGAGTTTAACATTTTCCTTCCCAACCACACAAAATGAAGAATAAGAGTTTTATATGTTGATGGAAGTCTTTCCTGATTCCCAGTATGCCTGAGTGCTAGAGGGTCTCAGGGTGACAGATTTCAAAATTCTGTCAGGTTTCTGATTGGAACAGTAAATTAAATCATTTCTTATGTTAGCTTATATTTATTCAATTTATTTTACCTTTCATTCTGAGGCATGTACTCTCAGGGAGAGGAAGTGGAAGAAAATAAGAGCAAAGATTATGAAGATGGGAACCTTCTAAAGTTTCAGTAAAATGAAACGAGTCATGTAAAATGTGGCTTGGGAAAGAACAAATGTGAAGAGAGCAAGAAGCGTAGCTAGGAGAAGGGAGAGACAGAAGCTGCTGCGTCTACTTGATAGAAGGAGACAGTGAGACCCAAACTCTACATCGTGTTAAAAATAAATGAATGAATGAATAAGTAAATAGATAAACATAAAAGAATATTAAGATTCATAGCTATGTTATCATTAACTTTGTAACTATGAGTCTTTCTTGATATTCCTGACAAAAAAAACCATTTGTCAATGATTCTCAGACTCTTCATTGGCAGTCACTTCTTAAAATTACTCTCTGGTGTCCTAGTGTGGGAATTACTACCTGATATCTTCAAGAAAACCCCAAACATTTACTCCCAGCCTCATACTTCTGATTATGGGCTACTTGATGATGTCTACTGCTTATTTTCATCGTTTTCCCAGAAAACTATTTATAAACTGCGATTGCCAGTGCTCTCATTGAAGCTGCCCTTGGCTGTTGGCACCCTCCACGCCACCAGGTTCAGTCAGACATGGAATCAGTCTGACATGCAAGCCACATTCTGGCCAGAGTAAGTCAGGCAAAGCCCCTACTTACAATCTCAATGTAAATGAAGAATTTACGGTGACAATTTGATGAAATCTACTTATCATCATTCCTCCTGTGGTTTCAGGAGGCCTGGTCTCCACCTGGCAAAGTGCTTGGATGACTGCCTAGAGGAGCCACTGTGTGTCTGGGGAATTTGCTGGTACAAGGTCATCCAAAAAACTCCGTTCACCAATTCATAGGCAGGAAAACACTGCCTGCCAAGCACTTGCAGAGTCCAGACTTGCTCACATGAGCAGTAAATTTTATCTCTGGGAAAAGCCTTTGCATCATTTAGGAGCTCCCATCAGTGACTGAACACATGCCTTCAGTAGCTGTGTGATTCATTTGAATGCTTCAAGTAACAACTTTCGTGCACAGGTGTCTTTACTTCCACTTTCTTCTGAATTTCTTTCATGACAACTAACACAAATAGTGTGCAACCCTTCATTTTCCTGTAGATCTTTGATTTCATTAAAGACTGTAACAAATATTATGTAAATCAATATAAAATGTTAATGCTAAGATGCAGCACTACCTGCTAGTAGAAGTGTTGTCTCTTTGGTCAGAACAATGCATTTTTATGGGTGTTTACTGAATTAGATTAAATCAATAAGGGTTCCCAAAAGAAACATTAAGGGAATAACACTGTAATGTATTTTTTCAACCTTGGCTTATTAGAGTTTATTAATACAGCATATATGCAACAGATTGTTTAGAATATCTATACTTCAGTTTTATCAGCAGTGAAAGCCTTGGACTTTTTTTTTACTCTACAATGAGAAAAGTCACATGGGCAATGTAATGTTACTTTAAGGAATGCCTTAATTCTGAAGCACAGAGGCGAATGCAATGTAAATAAATCTGATTTAAAGTCTTGCAATATCTACTCCACATTTATATCTGTTATAAAATAAATCATGATGACACTGTTTATGTGGCCATTCTTATACAAGCAATAGGGATCACTCTGTTCAATAAGATGTTGTAGTGAAAGAGTTTGAGCCAGCACTGGTGCATTTTTCATTTCTTTTGTATTACTTCATTTTGAACCTCCCATGCAGATCATATTTTCTCAATAAAAAGCAAGGGACTTCATTTGCTCATTTTATACTGGTGAATTTCGCGAGCTGATTTTACCTACTAAGCACATCTGGTCCCAGAACATGTAATATTCAAAAAAAAGAAAACAGTTTTAATAAAAGATACCAAGAACTTGGAAAGACAGTATGCAGTAGACAGCTTTCAATAATGATGAAAATAAGAAAGTTGAATCTTCAGATTCTGTCTGGGTGCTCTTGGCAGTGCCAGAGTTATAAAGTTAACTCTTAACAGTTCAGTAAAAACCGTACACGAATACATCTTGGAAAATCAGATTGGTAAAAACTGCTGAAGTATTTTCTGGTTACTGTTAAGTTCTTTGTATTACATTTCTCAGTGACTGAGGTTTTTCAATAGGCTACACAATAGGCTACATTACTTTTGACCTATACTTCATCCCAACGTGTGAATTTGCTTAATCAAGATAACTTTTATTTCAGCCCAAGGAAATGCAGAGAACAAAGAGAATAAAGTCAATAGTTAAATCCTTGTTTCATTGAAGTCAACAGCAAAACCTGAATTGATTTTCATGGCACTGTGTTTCTCTTTTCATAGCACTGCCAGAGAGAAAGGGAAAATGAAAGAGAGAGACTGGTAGCTAGTTTTTGAAAGTTTTGAATTATTATTATTTTTTTTTCACTCTATTCTATTTTGAAAAGAAAAAAGACAGGGAAACAATAAAGAGAAACATATTTGTCTTCTATCAACCAGCAACATTTTTTCTTTTAACTGATATTGTTAAAGAGTAATAGGAGATTAGGAAGAGGAATTAGATTTAGATCAGAGGCAATTGTACAGATGTCATGCTCACTGAAATGGTCACTGAGGAGCAACTGGGGCACAGCACCAAGTCCTTCAAGAGCTGCACATCAGTATATGAAGCCACTGTCAAAGCAGCAGCAGGGAAGCAGGCTCAGACAGAGAGCCTGTTTTGACAAGTAAGACTAATTACTTTTCTCCAGTTTATTGGAATATGGCTGCTGGGAAACTGTCTGCACTAGTTTATGGTGAGAGAAAAATATCCATATAGAACATTCTTCCTTGAATATGATGATGTTACAGGGCCTACCTTTAATCTATAAATGAGTTAATGCCTAAAGAACACCATCTCCCAGGAAAACATAAAAGCCATTAGCAAACTGTATGTACTGGATTTTGTTCTCAGAAATCCTTTAAGGTATTATGTAATACCATACTGCAAGAGAAGCCACAGTATGCTTTTGTGTAAAACACTCTCATGACATTTTCTTGATGTTCTGTCTGCATTACTCACATGTTTGGATTGCTATTTCCAAGGGTCAAACACTTAACATTTGTTCTTGTTTCTTTTACGTTAGTTTCTGTACCATGATCCAAATTTGTTTTGTGGTCACATACTCCTAAACAGTTTATAAGAACACAGTTGAATGATGATGCTTCATACCAACCATATGAGTAGGAATAAAGATACTACAGTATTCCAATGAAGCAGTAAAATGGAAGAATATCTTGAGCTTCAATCATGTTTTTCTTGATGCAACATTAAATGAATGTACTATTATTAACAAAATATCAGAAAAGGATGTCAATTTCAATATTATGGACATACAGATATAAGATTTTAGGTGATTTTTGTGTACCATCTGTCACAATGAGAAATCTAGATGGAAATAAATTATAGTTCAAATGTAAAGTTAAGATAATACTCCAGATAGCATACTTGCAACACTTCTGTGTCTGAATATTTACTGGAAAAATTGTTTGGATCAGAAATTGCTATTTTGTCAGGTACCTCCCCATTTTTTCATTTCCTTCTTAATAGGAATAACATGCAGAAAAAGTCAGCATTTAAAACCATTCTCAGGAAGGCAACAGCTCCACAGTCCCAAGCCTCATTCTCTGCCTTTATCTTGTGTTGCACAACAATAAGATAGAGGAAAGGGCTCTCACAAGGAAAACAATATGTTAGGGCTTTCCTTAGAGATTTGCTTTTGTTTCCATGAGGCTGCAGTCCCAGCAAGCTACAAAAACTTTTTGGGTGTCCAGAAGATCTGAGAACAGTAGAAATAAGGACCACTAAAACGACTGAAGTACTGTGAAGAATAGGAGCAAATTGCTCCACAGATGAGGAAAAGTCAAACTCAAGCGTAATTTTCAACCTCTACTACATGTACATCATCATGAACCTCGAGTGTTTGCGTTCAAGAGAGCCCAGGATATGCATCTCTCCTTTAGTAAGGAAGATTTCATTGGAACAATCAATATGGTGGAAATATGCATATTCCAACACACTACTGTTATTTGTCAAAAAGTAGGAGAAGACAACATCACACACATTGCCTATGGTTTGACTGAAAGGAGAGTCTTCGGATTAGGTATAAGATTTAGGTACTCTGGCTAACATCACTCTAAAGGGCAAGGGAATTTGTTAGCTCTTGGATATTTTGACACAATATTTTTCAATCCACAATTTCAAATTGGGAAATTTTGCTAAAAATGGTGTATAAAACATTCCAAAAAGTATTGACAACTCAAAAATAAGACAGTTATCCAAACTTTTTCTCTCAAAAGAAGCACCTCTGGCATTCAACATTCGAATGAAATTTAAGAATGTAAGATCCCTAAGTAACAAGTCCAGGTTGGCATTCTACGGTAAGAATGAGACATCAAACCTCACGGTATTTATATCATCACTTTAGCATTAACTCTTCCAGGGGAAGTTATGCTTTTATACAGTGAGGAGGCTTTTTTGACCCAAGCAGCTCACCTTGCTTCAGGGTTCCTTGCTTTCCAATGAAAAGATGAATTGACTATTTTTCAGGTAGGTTAGGAGTGGTGACAGCTATTCACAAACAGTATATGAAGTCAATTTCCTCAGTGCAACACGAATCAAGAAATATCACAAAAGCCTCTCTATACTACCTTCTCTTTTATTCTATAGTGCATCTTACTAACATTATGCTCAGTCAAACTCTGGTCCCAGCTAGCACTCAGCACAGGACCGTAACTTTAAATGAGACGTTCAGAACTTAACATAATATAGCATTAAAATGCAAAGAGTTATAAAAGAAGTAATATATCTGGGTTTACAGCAGTGAAGATTGTTAACCCCACGGAAACCCCAGAGTGTTTCATGTTAACATGGGTATTTACAGACAGTCTGTGTGATCCCATCTGTGATTCAGTTCTAGCACCCTCAGCTCCATCCACATGGAGCAAATCCCCTTCTCCACCAGTAGGGTCTCTGTCCTTCAGAGCAGCCACATCTGCACCTGGCCAGGAGGCATACAGCAAAGTTTCACCCAAACATACCACGCTTGTACCATAGCAAGAAGTGAGATAACCCAGTGCAGAACTAGCAATGATCTCTTTGTGGCTTCTAATGCCACAGAGTCTCAGTGGGCAGGTCAGTCTCAGAAACAGCAGGAGAAAATAAAATCTGTGTTTGTATTAGCAAAGAAGATGAGGATGAAACACCAATCTCTCTTGAAGAGTTAAAATGATTGTTTGCATTTTGGAGTGGAAGGTTTTATTTTTTGTTAACTCTTGGCAGGAAGGAAAGGGATCAAGAAAAAAAGGCAGCAAGTTTCTTCAGCTAAAAGTTGTGCCTCACTGAAGGGAGATAGAATTTGGTTTGCTGACAGCTGCTGCCTGCTGACAGCTATGGGCTTGCACAGGTTTGATTTCTTTTTTTTCCTTTTTTTTTTTTAATTGAAAAGTAAATGTAAATGAATTGGAGAGCTTGACATGAGTGAACTCAACATGTTTTTTTCCTTGATAGTATACTGAATATTCTCTGGCTTTGGAATGAGAGAAGAAACTGGATGCAATAGATGAAGAAAAGTGAGAAAACACGAGGCATTATGCTTGAAGAATTAAGAAAAGACTAAAAAGCTAAAGGCTTCCTTCTGCCTGTCACACATGAGAGTTACTGCTGACAAACTGGGGTAGAAGGAAGCACAGTAATGATAGCATTAAGCCCACCATTTAACCTTTTTGGTCAATGTGATGAAAATAAAAAGACAGGGAGGATAATGAAGCATAGCAACAAAACCTATGGTATGTTACTCTCATTATTACTACAAGAAAATATTGGCTTGACTCCTCCAATTCTTGGAGTTCAGTTTGCCCTCTTTTAGCACATAGTAATCTATTATGCAGAGGTATGTGCTAATGTATTTATTATATTGCATTATGAGTACAGAGCAGCTGAATACCATCCCACAGGATATCTCCCTGTGTATCGGGAAGCTCTGTTGTTGCTGTAGCAGATCTGTCCTACAGCAAATGCTTCTTGCTCTGGACCTGCATTGCCTGCGTTAAGCCCAAGGGTACAAAGAGAAGGGGAGAAGAGTTAGGAGATGCACGTTGAATCCCTGGTTTCCTGTGAGCCATTTTCAGGAGGAATCCTGATGTTGAGAGACTTTGGGGAGATAGTAACCAGAGCTGATCCTCTGCATCTGCAACCAGACAGTGGATGTCACAGGAGCAAACGGAAACACATGCTTGGAAAATTGTTTGGAAATATGCCACATTCAGGGGAAAAAGAGAGATCTCATAGCTAGGATTTCATATGTGGAAAAAATATCCATCAGTCAACTCTCAAGTTAGCCTTGTCTTCACAGAAAAGCAAGGTTTATCTCACTAAAGGAAACACTAGAAGATGAATGTTATATACTATACTGGAGTGTGTTCTGTTTTTATTATAGACATTGGTCAGTTGTATTATCCATGACCTTGAAATTGGTAATAAAACTGGCAATTTTGAACAGGTGTGGGTTAGAGTACAGTTGTGCCTTGTGAGCATTTTTGTAGCCCTACTAAAGCTATATAAAATTGTTGTGTTTAATCCATTGCAGTTGGGGTTGCTTTCCCACACTTAAAAGTTCATCTGTTAATGTTGTTTCATGCTTCTTTTTGGTTTTCATCTCTCTCAGTCTTCTTTGCCTGTTGCTCCCTCCAGCCTAACTTGGAAATTATTATTATATAATTAATTAAAATTATTAGCTTATCTTACTGTAAAAAATGCATTTATTTCTTAAAAAAACAACAACACAAACATCAACAAATCCATGGAGACATAAAGAAAATATAGAGATTTACCTAAGAAGATCTCCCTTTCAAAATTAGATGAGAATAGGCAGCTATTACTAATTATTATTAGTAATAATAATTACTAATAATTAGTAATTATTATTATATATATTATATATAATATTATTATATATATTATTATATTATTAGTAATAATATTATCTATTAGCAGAAATTACTAATTGGAACAAAAATAGAACTGTAATACTCTAGAAGGTCCCTGGTGTGAGCAGAATGAGTCTTAGATGGAGTAATGGCCTCTTCGGAAACACAGTTTATTCTACTATATATTTTGGTAGTATATTGTCTAGATTATCCCAGGAGACATAGCGGATTCTCCAACACCTGAGGTCACATTTTGCTGCCTTTCTTGCAAGCTTTAGTCAAACACAGATAGTTGTATGTGACTGAAAGCAGGCAGGAAGTATGGAAAGGCCTCATATGAAATCACACTAAGCAATTTAATCATAGAATGGCTTGGGTTGGAAGGGACCTCAATGATCATCATGTTTCAACCTCCTTGACATAGCTGGGATTGTCAGCCACTAGATCAAGGACTAGATGAGACTGTCCAGGGCCCCATCCAACCTGGCCTTGAACACCTCCAGCGACGGGGCATCCACAGCTTCTCTGGGCAGCTTGTGTCAGCACCTTACCTTCACTCTCTCAGTAAAAAATTGAACTCCCTTCAAATATTGGAAGGCCAATATTTAATGATTAATATTTAACTTATTTATAATATTTAATTAGTATATTTAATTTACTAATGATCTTTTCCAACTTCATGTGGATCTATAAAAGTGACTCAAAACTAACTAAACTAAAAGATCTAATTATATTTTTTTGCCTATAGTTTTGAGCACTCATTAACTTTTGAATAGGTGTCTTAGTTTCAGTGAACTTCTCTAGAAATGTGTAGATAAACATTGAAAAATTTTGTTCTTTTGTATCTGGACTTCACATTCTTCATTACTTTTGTCTTTTCTTGGAAGAAGGAACACACTTCTAACATAAGGTTAATAATAATAATAGTAATAAACGATAATAAATAGTAGAGCATAATTTTTTTCTGTGCTCATCAGTAACTAATTACAATTATTATAGCTACTGAATTAACATGTTTAAAAACAAACACAGGAAAAACCAATTGCAGCAAAATGCGCTTTTGGGGCTATGCCTAGATGATCACAAATTCTGCCAAGAGAAGATGGAATATTTTGTTTTCAACACAGCAGAGGCCAAGTCAACAGTTATATAAGGTAATTTCATTTTTACAGTGAATGTTTTCGAAACAGAGTCTACTTTAAGATAACAGAATGAGAGTTGACAAGATGTTTAATAGGAGAGTAAAGCAACATCTTCCATGCAAAGCTCTGTCATAACCTCATGACAGAACTCAGCTGTATTCTTCCATGATGCCTGTAAGTCCAGAAATAACAGGTCTGAAAGGAGAACACAATGTGTGAGATACAACTTATGATTGCAAGGGATAATTTTTGCCTTAAATTTTAATGCCTTTTCTACATTAATCATTAAAATGCACAGTACATTAAAAGCATCTAAACTTCTTACATTTCTCTCCCTAAATACAAATACATTGAAAAATCTTGACTGCCACAAAGCATATGTGAACAAAATCAGTACATCTGACCCAATCTGGGTAAAGGGGTATTCCACATAATATCATGCTCAGCAATAAAACTGAGGGAATTTGTGTGGGCTTGGGGGCTGCCACTGCTTGAGAACTGGCTGGACATCACAGAATATCAGGGACCGGAAGGGCCCTTGAAAGGTCATCTAGTCCAATCCCCCCGCCAGAGCAGAAACACCTAGATTAGGTCAACCAGGAATGTGTCCAGGTGGGTTTTGAATGTCCCCAGTGAAGGAGGCCCCACAACCTCTCTGGGCAGCCTGTTCCAGTGCTCTGTCACCTTCACTTAAGAAGTTTTTCTTCATATTTATGTGGAACCTCTTATGTTCCAGCTTGCACCCATTGCCCCTTGTCCTACCATTGGGTGTTACGGAGAAAAGCCTGGCTCCATCCTCCTGACACTCATGCTTTACATATTTATAAACATTAATGAGGTCAAACCTCAGTCTTCTCTCCTCCAAGCAAAAGAGACCCAGCTCCCTCAGCCTCTCCTTGTAAGAGAGATACTCCACTCCCTTAATCATCTTTGTGGCTCTGTGCTGGACTGTCTCAAGCAGTTCCCTGTCCTTCCTGAACTGAGGGGCCCAGAACTGAACACAGTACTCCAGATGCAGTCTCATCAGAGTGGAATAGAGGGGAAGGAGAACCACTCTCACTACTAACCACACCCCCTCTGTTACTCCCCAGGATGTCATTGGCCTTCTTGGCTGCAAAGGCACAGTCCTGGCTCATGGTCATCCTGCTGTCCACCAGGACCCCCAGGTTCTTTTCCCCCACGCTGCTCTCCAATGGGTCAGTCCCCAGCCTATACAAGTACCTGGGGTTGTTCTTGCCCAGATGGAAGACTCTACACTTGGCCTTGTTATATTTCATTACATTTCTCCCCACCCTACTTTCCAGCCTGTCTAGGTCTTGCTGGATGGCAGCACAGCCTTCTGGTGTGTCAGCCACTCCTCCCAGTTCTGTGTCATCAGCAAACTTGCTGACAGCGCACTCTTTTCCCTCATCCAAGTCACTGATGAATATATTGAATTGTACTGGTCTCACTACCAAGAAGCTGACCCAGCATTGGTCAGCAGGTGGTGTGCAATTGCATTGTGCATCACTTGGTTGTTTTTATTTCTTCCTTTTTACTTAGTAAATTGTGTTTAACTCAACATAAAAGTTCTCACAGTTTTACCTTTTCTGTTCTCTTACCCATCACACAGCAGGGGGAAAGTGAGCAAATGGCTGTTTGATGCTGAGTTGCCTACTGAGTTAAAACACAACAAACACCTTTAGTGCATTAAAACTATGGTTTTCAGAACTCTGTTTTCAGTGAATACTTGAAAACACCATGTTGAATTTACAAAATGAAAATGTTTGATTGTCGCATAGAGTATTCTCATAAAAATTTTACTTTAAAATACATTCATCTTAAATAGAAATTTGGGTGTTTTTTTGATTGTTTGTTTTGTTTTCTTCACTTCAAATACCAAGAAACCACAGAATCACAGGGGTAGGAAAGGACCTTAAGAGATCATCTTATCCAACCCCCTGCTAAAGCAAGTTCCCTACAATAGGTCACACAGGCACGTGTCCAGAGAGGTCTTGAATATTTCCAGAGAAGGAGACCACAACCACTCAGTGCTCCACAACCACTCCAGTGCTCCACCACTCTTACCATAAAGTTCTTACGCATGCAAATAGATCTTCAATTAGCAAATCATCACCATAGTTAAATTATAATATAAAAGTAGGCTGCTTTCCTAAGCACATATAAACATGAAATTTGAAGAAAATTTTAAAAAAGATAATAATGGCATTAGTTGTTTTTCATATGTTAAAATAGTGCACATCTGGCTTAGGGAGATGAAGATAGGAAAATTTGGCATTGACTTCACTCATCTGATTTAGTAAAGTAGTTGCATTCTTCAAACAATTCTCAAAAAAATTCTAAAATAGTTATAACTACATCTCTGCTAATACATCTGTACTTCCACTATATAAAAAATCTTGATTTTAAAAGAGAAAAAAGGTCAGAGCAGCACATGTATGTACAAACATATCACACCAGCTGAAACATTGCTCTGATTTCTGTAGTTGTAGAAATATCTCTAAAATCAGTCTTATGATGGCTGTAAAGAAATCTTGTGATCATGCACAGGTTAGTGGTTATTGATGAGATGCACACTTGTATTTTTAGGAGGATGTTCAAAGGTTACTAGCAGAATTTTATAATTAATAATTGTTATTTTGTGCATTAACCAGATCTGATGAAAAACAAAATAAAACCAACAAGCTAATAGATAGGATATCAGAGCCTTTAGCATGTGGATCAAATTAAATGATTTAAGCATTCAAATGTAGAGGAATTTACTTGCACAGTGGGAATCTGGCAGCTTTTATCTCGTTGCTTTTTGTTAGTGGGAAAGATAGGCTATAAATAGTTTCCATAATTACAAATTATCTATAACTGCAAAAAGGACAAATTTCATGAATATAGGCTGCCATTTTGATCACTAGTGATTCAGTCAATATCTCCAGGAAGCCTAGAGTGAAAGTAACCTTGTCCTGTTGTTCTAGGCACACAACTACCTACTCCAGTGTCTACTGTGTAGATTCCTCAGGCCAGGTGAAATGAATCTCAGCCATGGTGTTCATTGGGTTACATTCATGCTGCTTGACTCTTAACTGATGTTTGATTTTTCTTTTCTTGTGTGAATTCAAGTCTTTACTGGATCCTAGGAGGAGCTCTTGAGAAATAACTACCATTTGTTCCATCCTGAAACATGGACCTGAAGTGTGTTTACTTGCAATGCAGTCATCTCTGCATGTCCCATCAGCTCTTTACAAAAGAAAATTTTGCAAAACCATTACTATCAGGCCATCATATCAATCATCCTGAGCTTGTGCTCCTGTAAAGCCATGTAGCCCCTATGCCTAAAATAAGAGATATTGCAGATGAAATAAGCTGATATGGCTTGAGATTGCTCCTTGGTACAGTCTCACCTGTTTGCACAAGAGAATTCTATAGTGAGTACTGAGACATACTGACATCACAACTTGTCCTTGTTCCTAGGGCACATAAATTACCTCTGGAATTATCAGCCTTCCTCTCTTGAAGTATGTGGGATGGGAGCTTAGATTAGCTACACAATTCTTAGACAGCATGTAATGAACACTAGAGTACTTCCAGAAAATAAATGGAAAGTATAGCAACATTGTGTAAGGCACTGTGTTTTTCTTCATGCATGCACCCTACAGAAATAACAGAAAACCTATGCTGTTGTTTCTGTAGCATGCAGGCTAGCCATGGAAGGTGGCTAGCTGGTTGGTGTGGGTGGTGTTGGCACTCAGGAGACCTCATGACCTTCTACTCCAACAGACACACTGTATTTTGGTGAGTTCTTGACCAGTATGATCCCGCTAGGAACAGCTTCATGAGTAGATTTTTACTTTGTCTGTACCAGCTGCAATTGCAACAAATGTAGAACAAATTTACCTTTTGGAGAGACCCTTGGAAGTTAGGCTGATTTCTCCACAGGGTCGCTGGATAGAACAACTTGAGTAGAATCACACTTTGTACTACTTCTGTATTATCTTTTCTTTTTTTCTTAAATAACAATGATAAAGCCTAACAGGGACAGTTTTATAACAGAAAGGGTTTTGTTCTTGAAATTCCAGAGCAAATAAGAAAACTTCAGGTTTTTTCAGCCCTTTTTATGGCATTCCAGAATGGGACTCCACTGAACTGCTGCATTCTTATTAAGCTAATACTGTAGCATGTACTTTGGACAGCACAGATGTCAATTAAATAAAGAAACTGTATTTATCTGTATCAAAAAACATGCAACTTTTGCAATGTGTCTTTCTGTGGCAAATTGCTTTCAACCAAACTTCTCATCCTTGTGGTTAGATTTTACCAAAATAAAATTTTATCCCTCTACTTGACCTTCCTTTCATTAAAAGTACACATTTTCTCCATTTTCAGTTTTACTCTCTGGTGTTTAACTACACTTTCAGAAGTGACTTTTTCCCCCTTTTATTTGATGCTGATTTACACATACATATGAAAACTGTTCCTGAGCTTATGACTCATGCTACTAAGGCAGCAACCTCAGTGAATAACAAATAGGAATAAAGGAAAAAAATGCTTATTCCATACAGTAAAATATTACTAGTTAACAAGGCCTAATTTCCAGTCACCATTTATTGACCCTATTTCTGGGAAAAGTTCCATCAAGCTGCTCAGATGCATGGCTTGAAATGTTAGCTAAATCTTCAACTGTGTTGATGATTTTCCCTTTGGATAGATTGAAGTCAGAGCTAGGACAGCTTTTTTCTAGAGTTCATAACTGCCATCTAATCTCCAGTCAAATCGGTTTGTCCAGTGTCATTAGAATCAATAGCTATTCATACTACTATTATTTGATTGGATAATACAACAGTAAAACTTCGGTTGGAGTTTTTGTTTCAAACACAATAGCAAGTTCATCTCAAATTTGCTACCATAGCATAGAATCAAAAAAGAAAACCAGCCATTTCATAATGTTTCTTCCACATACTAAATAATAATTCTCTGTTTCTGTGTTGGTGATTCTTTTTTTTTTCCTTAGAAGCCGTCCTTCAGAAGTCATACCTGATCCTGGTGATCTTTGGTTCCTCAACTTGCAAGACTGTCAGTGTGTAACCATCACTTAATGGCAATGTATGCTAAGAAGATTGCGTCGGCAGCTAACTAGCTTCTAAAGGAATTTTTCTCTTTGCCCTCCATAGACATCTTGAATTTTTCCCTCATAGCTCAATATTATAGAAGGACTCAGAATATTGATGGAGGCAAATCTATGTGCACAAGGGGAAGAGATGTTTTGTCTGTTTCAGTTTTTGTGCTGCCATGTCTTCACAAAATGCCACCTAGCATGTCTGCAAACACAGAAGTTGACATTGCTGCTATCCAACATGTTTCTCAACTGTGGATGCATGTTTAAAGCCATTTTTTGCATTGCAATCTCTATTATACTATGTTATTAACACAATTTGTAAGCAAGTATGTCACTATGAGACTGAACATACGGAAGAACGAAGTCTCTTTTTGCTAGCTGCCTCTTGTTGGACAGCTGTTCAAACAGCATTTGTAGCTCTCATATAAATAATAAATAAATAAATTTCAATATACTATCAACAACTTTCCTACTCTAATTGGTCCACATTCCATTTGAGAAGATGCAAATGTTTAATTGCTTTTCAGTTAAACCCAGGATCTTGCTGAAAAACCTACAGCTGGAGAGGCTGGTGTGTAACAACAGCCATTAAAAAGATTTAATAATCATGTAGGCTTCAGAAGGCCAAAAATACTAGTGAAGTTGTGCATGGTATTCAGACTATTAAAAAGAAGCTGAAAGTAGCTGTGGTAATTAAAATATCTGCAATATTTGCTGACACAGTTAAGGTTACAAATACTAGAAATGGGAGGTCAAAATATACCAACAGATACAGCACTGAGAAACAACAAAAGGAAGCTGGCAAAACTAAGCAACCGAACAAGGGAAGAAAGCTCTTAGAAAGAAAAATGATATTCTTATGGAAACTAAAACAATGTGAAATTGTAGAAAATAAGAGGTCTTGTAAATTTGTGGAGTTGAAATACAAAAACACAATAGAGTAGTCTGAAAAAAGATTTTAAGGAACAACTAGTAAATTGAAAAAATTGTATAATAAATCTTCAAATACTTCAGGAGCCAGCACTCTACCAAAGAAATTGTAGGGCTAGTGGATAGTCAAGACAAAAATTCACACACAAACTCTCATACTCCTACATACTTTATACTGTCATCTGCAGCCACCGTATAAAGCAGTCAGACTGCCATTTTGGCCGATGTTCTCATTTATGTGGGAAAGATGACTACTTTTATAATATACGTGGCAGATCCAATAATTCAGCATGAATTGTTTGAATTACTTAATGGGTGTCCAACATTTTGGTTTGCTTGGGCCACACTGAGTGAAGAGGAATTGTCTTGGGCTGCAGACACATATGTTACCTGGAAAGTAATGTCTCCTATTTATTTCCATAGAAACTACAATACATACAGAGAGCACTGTAATGCTATTTGATACAGCAAATTCTTAGCTGCAAAACACTAGTTTTCAACAGTCACCACCATTAGCAATGAGGTAGAGCCAGCAAGCTGTGCTTGTAAAAATCTACACCAGTGGAGGTGACCTGCTGCTGCCTCTGCTGAAACACAACATCCACTACCTCACTGTGCTCATATCGACTGTTTGGTCTCCATCATTGTTCAGCAAACATTTATGAATGTCCAAGGGTGCCATTTTTTCTGCATGGAGTAATTTAGCAACACACCTTTGGCCCATTTGCACTTCCATGTCAGACACCATTTTGTCAGACCACTCCTCCACTGCCATCTGTCACACACCAACAAAAAGGAATGAACTATTGGTGGGAAGGTATAACCTCTACTGCCATACCACCACCATCCCCCTTTGATGTCATGAGCCAGCAGGTAGGAGGCATTACTTTCATAGCAGCACTCATATTTCTTAGAAGGAAGTCAATACCCTATATTTCAATCTATACTGTAGAAAAAAAAAATGGGTAACTCTCCTAAGAGACTAATTTTTAATTCCTACTTCTACACAAATAGAAATGAAAATAAGGAACCTCCCAAAATGGTTGCACTCTGATCCCAGAATATATAATTAGAATAGACATTTTGAGGGGACTGATCTTGAATCTCCCTGATGGTCAGTATGAGGTCGGAGTAAAGAATTATATTAGTGCCTAAACAATTTTAGTAGGAGATTTAAAAAAATAAAAAAAATTAAAAAGCCACCTGTAGCAATTTCTGCTGTAACTAAACTAATAACCACAAAAAAGTATAGAAAGGAATAGTACCAAAATAGGTAGCACTGCTCCCTTGGTTCCTCCTTGAACCCTGGCCAGGTTCTGGGGGGAAAACCAACAGGAGAAAGAGGAAACCAGATGTTCCACCTGCCTGTTACGTAGATTTGTTTGTCCAGTGCTATAAAGGCTGGACCTGCTTGCAGTGACTCTGGAGACCTTGACTACGGGGTGGACGCACTGCCGTAGGACTTCTCAATTGCCAGGACGGGTTCTCCAGCTCTCGCTGCAACCAGGGCTCCCCAGCAAGTGCGGATCTGGATGATGGTAAAGTAGTAGGGCAATTGATTGATAGAATCATAGAATTGCTGAGGTTGGAAAAGACCTTCAAGATCATCAGGTCTAACCGCAACCTAACCATACTACCCTAACTCTAAACACCCACCACTTAATCATGTCCCTGAGCACCACATCCAGATGTTTTTTAAACACTTTAGTATACCTTTCTTAATCACTATTGCTAACCTTGTGTAGTAATGATTAGATGCATCACCTTGCTTATTTTCTCTATCGTTAATCTTACCTTTTGTCTATAGGGTCTACTTTATTTTTGCATTATTTTGAAATAGATGTTAAAATAATCTTAACTCTTTGGTGGTGTCTGTGTCCTTCTTGTTGACCCTGTCAACTGGCAAAACATCTGGTGTCATATGGCAGATTTGAACAAAATGTCACTTTTTCAATTTAAATGGAATCTATATACGGTGTCTGAGGTTGCCAGATCATAGAATCATAGAATTGCTCAGGTTAGAGGTTGAAAAAGACCTTCAAGATCATCAAGTCCAACCGCAACCTAACCATACTACCCTAACAACGCACTTCTCAATCATGTCCTTGAGCACCACATCAAAATGGTTTTTAAACATATTCAGGGATGGTGACTCAACCACCTCCCTGTGGAGAATATTCCAGTGCTTGACAACCCTTTCTGTAAAGAAGTTTTCCCTGCTATTCAACCTAGTCTGCCCTTCATGTAACTTAAGGTCATTTCCCCTTGTCCTGTCACCAGTGAGAAGAGACCAACCCTGCTCTTGCTGCAATCATCTTTCAGGTACTTGAAGACAGCAATATGGTCTCCCCTCAGCCTCCTCTTCCCCAGACTAAACAGCCCCAGTTACTTTAGTCTCTCCTCATAGGGCATATTCTCCAAGCCCTTCACAAGCCTTTTTGCCCTTCTTTGGACCTGCTCCAGTGCCTCAATGTCCTTTCTGTATTGAGGTGCCCAAACCTGAACACAGTACTCAGGGTAGGGCCTCACCAGGGCTGAGTACAGGGGCAGGATTACTTCCCTAGTCCTGCTCACCACACCATTCCTGATACAAGCTAGAATGCCATTGGCCTTCTTGACCATCTGGGCACACTGCTGGCTCATATTCAGCCGACTGTCCATCAGCACATCAAGGTCCCTTTCTGTCAGGCAGCTTTCCAGCCACTCCTCCCCAAGCCTGTAGGGTTGCCTGGGGTTGTTGTGACCAAAGTGCAGGACCCAACACTTAACCTTATTGAAACCCATACAGTTTACTTTGGCCCATTGATCCAGTCTGTCTGGGTCCTTCTGTAAAGCCTTTCTACCCTCCATCAGATCAACACTCCCTCCCAACTTGGTGTCGTCTGCAAACTGAGGGTGCTCTCAATTCCCTCATCAAGATAATTGATAAAGGTGTTGAATAGGAGTGACCCCAGTACTGAAGTCTCCAGTATTCCCTGTTGGAGGGCAGGTTGCTCGGCAGCACGTAGCTACTGATTTACTAATGATTTACGATGTAATCTTAGATGAAAGGGGTAAGTTATACCTGCATGGAATGTGGTGTTTCTAGTAGAGTTCTGTACTTAACAACATGTACTGTACACAAAATTAGCCTGGGTAACGGTATTGTTCTCTTATATGCTTGGTCGCATAGACCCTGTATCCCTGGAAGCATAGATGCTATATAAGATGGTGTGTTGTCACAATAAAGTTGAAGCTGCATAACCTCACACTGAGTGTCAGGCTTCCGCGCGCTTTGGAGGGCAACCCTGTGGGAAGCGTGGGGAGTTTCCCAACAATTCCCTATGTGATTTCTGATTCTAGGTGATGGGAGGGAGCTCTCTGCTCTTCCAGGAGGCCAGACATGAGTGCCTGCCAATAAGGACTCGGACTCTCTCTCTCCCCTCTTATTTTTGATTTGTTTGACTTACTATGTCTAATTATTATGTATTATCTCATATTATTTTTAATAAATTAGTTCTCTTACCTCAATCAAGTTTTTTTCTTTTTTTCCCCTAGTTCCACCTCTTTTCTTGGAGGAAGGGAAGAGTGTTGCATGATAAACTCTAATTGCAACACTGGAATTACATCCCTGATCACCAACTCTAGCTTTCTACCCCACCTGCTAAATGTTGAGAAGAAGCATTACAAACTGTTGGAGATTAAGAATATTTGCTTATACATTACTAACTCTAGTCAAGGATGTCTTTATTATTCCAGTCTTGAAACATACTCTTCCCTCCCTTTCTCCTTTTTACTCTTTATTCCTATGGAAGAACAATAAAAATGACGTGCTTTAGCTGCTCACTTTGTATTGATTAATGGAGAACTTGTCATAAATGAGTTTTGGAAAATATGAGATAGACTTTGCTGTGCAAATTAGTATACACATATTTCAGACATAACTGCAAATTTATTGCTTAGGTATAAGGTGATTTGTTTAAGAAATGTTTATTCGTGGTCATAGAATCAGAGAGTAGTTTAAGCTGGAAGGCACCTTAAATGCCATCTACTTCCATCCTTCTTGCCATGGGCAGAGACACCTTCAACTGGGTCATGTTGTCCAAAGCCACATCCAACCTGCTTTAAATGCTTCCAGGGTTGGGGCATGTGCAACTTCCATTGCCTCACCACCTTCATAGTGAATAATTTCTTCCTAATGTCTGATGTAAAGCTATTCTTTTTTAGTTTAAAACCACTTCCCCTTGTCTGATTACTGCACTCTCCAGTAAATAGTCCCTCCCCAACTTTCCTGTAGGCCCCATTTAGGTACTGAAGCCAAGTACAAGGTTTCTTCTTTTCTTCAGGTTGATCAACCCCAACTCCCTCAAACTGTTCTCAAGGAGATGTGCTCCAGACCTCTGATAATCCTCATGGCCCTTCTCTGAACTTGCTCTAACAGATCCACATCCCTCTTATTTGGGGTCCTGGATTCTGCAGTATTCCTGGTGGGGGTTCATGAGAGTAGAGTAGAGGGGGATAATCATCTTTCTCAACCAGCTGATCATGTTTTTTTTTGATGCAGCCTGGGATACAGTTGGCTTTTTGAGTTGCAAACACACATTACAAGCTCATGTTATATATTTCATGCACCAACTCCTGCAAGTCCTTCTCCTCAAGGATGTTCTCAATCCATTCTCCACCCAGCCTATATTCATAGTTGAGATTTCCCGTACTTACATGCAGGACCTTGCACTTGGCCTTTTTGAACTTCATGAGATTTGCATGGACCCACATCTCAAGCCTCTCACAGTCCCTCTGGATGGTGTCCCTTCCCTTCAGTGTATCCACTGCACCAATCAGCTGAGTGTGGTCTGTGATCTCTTGAGGGTGCCCTTAGTCCTGCTGTCAAATTCTGAACTCTGAGGAACACAACTCATCACTGGTGTTCACCCAGACATTGAGATGTTGACCAGAACTTATGAGTGCAATCATCCAGTCAATTATTTATCCATTGACTGGTACATTTGTCAATTCCACATCTCTCCAATTTAGAAAAAATAATGTCATGGCCGACAGTGTCAAGTTATTTGTACAAGTCCAGGTAGATAACATCATTGGATCTTCCCTTGTCCACCAGTGCTGTAATCCTATTGTAGAAGGCCACAAAGTTTGTCAGACATGATTTGCCTTTAATGAAGCCATGTTGGTGGTCATCAGTCACCTCCTTGTTTTCCATATGCATAGTTTCCACAATTACTTTTTCCATGACCTTGCCAGGCACAGAGATGAGAGTTACTGGTCTGAAGTTCCCTGGATCTTCTTTTTTCCCCTTTTAAAAATGTGCAGTAAATTTCTCCTTTTCTAGTCAGTGGGAACTTCACTGGACTTCCATAGCTTCTTCAATGACACCAGTTTCTGCACACTTATGCACTTTCAGATTCTTGAACCTCATCTTCTCCTACAGTGGGTGGTACTTCCATTTTGTATTTGGAAACTCATATGTAGCTTAAATTAAATATTAAATAAAGAATAAAACAAAACAAATAAAAAAGCTGTTCCCCTCCTTCTTGGGATATGTCTAGCAAATGTGTCAGTAATTTGGGAGCAATGCCTATTCCACCTTTGAGTTACTACACTGAGTGATTTTATTTGCCAGAATTCTGCAAGAACAAACATTTGACATCATGAGTCCATACAGCAGATTTCATATTAAATATCAGCACTCTCCTAAAAGATGATTTTCCATTTCTTGATTAAAATCCCTAAAAATGAAAAACTTCAGCTTTTTACAACACCAATGGGAAAAGTGCAGGGAGCGAGATGCGAGAGCCATCATGCTTCTGTTTTATGATTTATTGGTGTTCAATGTTTTCAAAATCAGTGACCACAGACTGATTTTTGTTTACATTTACTAGAAATTTGACATTACAGTAACTTCGGTCATTTGTCATATCAATATTCCTTCTCCATTCTCTTTGGTTATAAAGCTGGAATTAAAGAAGCCTGGACCTCCCATAAGTATTTTCTTTTACATGATTATCACATACTTTATTCTGTGTTTTATTCAGTTTCTTTTCTCATTGTGTTGAACCTTCCTTCTCTAAGGAAGCTGTATTATTTTACCCTCAACAAAATGTGAAGAACTAGCTATGTCAAATAACTAATTTTGTGGTTAAGATTCCCTGTGACATATATAGAACTGAGGTTTCTATCTCTGTTTTGAATTCAAGAATGCCAAAGAGGACCTCCTGCACCTCTCACACACTTGTCTCTGTCACTGATCTATTCAATATCTTAAGGACTTCAACATATTTTCAAGCGAAACACTTCAAAGACCCTGAAGCTCACTGAAATGTAGACCATGAAGATATCTGTAACTCGTGAAAGCTTCCACTACAAAAGAAACAGTTTCCCCATCTAGTTCAAGCACATATTGTATTGGGAAATAAATAACTCTTGCTTGTTGCAGCAACAATGTTGGTTTTGTTTTCTTTCCATTAGTAAGTACCTATCTTCTGGTCCAGATGACTGAGGAAAAATGTTAAAAGCAGTTGTGGCAAGTCCATTCCAGCAACAGCTGGATTATGGAAGGAATAGGGAGCTAAAAATGACCACCTTACTTGAGTCCAAGTATACTCCCTTGGTATGTTTTAAAGTTAAAGTTTAATTTAGTAAAGTTAAATAAGATGCTTGTTCCAGCTTTAAGATAAGTTCTTGACTTTCTACCAGTCACAAGAAAGCATTAGGCAGTCCAGAAGTAAGTTACAGTTACACACCAAAACCATCATCTGTTACTGGCTGACACTATGTTCACCCTTTTTGTCTCTAACACTATCATGGAAATAAGGAAGTCTATTTGCCTTGTAGTTTTAGAAGAAAGTTAACTTGTAAGAATAATTTGGCTTTTCTGATGTAGTGAGAGGCAGAGATCTTCCTAGGTTTTCTGAAAAATCGAGCAGCATTGAAGGTACTGGTAGTAAATGCTGGCTAGAAAGGGGGGATAGATGATAAGTACTGAGTATAGTTTAATGTGACTATTTGAGGATGTAGTGTTAATAACTCATGACAAAGACACTAAGAATTATTTCATCAATTTTTTCTGTAGAGATTATCAATACATCTCATGGGATTTAGATTGTCTCAATTTTTATTCTCTCTGAAGGTATGTATAAATTATCCACAACAATCTTCACACAACAGCCTAGCCCATCAAATGTAAAACAGACAGTGTCTTGGTGACCATTTAGCACCAAGTGATTGTGACAGAGCTAACTGCTTCCCTGTTGGCTATTCAAGCAACTGGAAAAAAAAAAAAAAAAAAAAACAGCAGCATTCAAAAATAATCAGTTTTCATGGACTGTTCAGATGTGTTTTATTATCTTAAAATGTTGTTCCCCTTCTCAAAACTTAAAATAAATTACTGTAAAAATATTTTAGGATTAGCAGGATTAATATTTCTTCTTTGGGAACAATATCCACCATGTAAACTGCATGTAGACTGCATTGATTTAATAACATCACTTTAATATACTCAAGTACAGATGAGAAAAATAAAATTTAGTAACTTATCTAAGAATTATCAAGACTGCTTGGAAATTGAGCACAAGTTTAACTCTCATATCTATAGTTTTATTGTCTTTATTATACTACAAGTTAGCTGTTTGGGGAAAATTTGCATTTTTTCTCCACAAACTTCTCAAAGGAAACAGATTCTACTTTCCTCAGAAAACAGACCAATAAATCACAGACTTTTTTCTGGAGAAAGGAGCACATGAAAAATTAATGTTGGAATGCAAAGCGTTAGTCCATGGCATGTTTGCAAAACAACCATTCCTCAAGCCAAAGGATGACCAACTGCACTTACTCTTCTAGAACTAAGTGCATCTCAACGGATAGCATCTTTGGCCAAAATGTGACCAAGACGCTAATCATTGGGTAGTTATTTGCCATGACCCTCACTCTTGAAAGCACTGCATTTCTGATCCACATCTGTTTTTGTTGCTATTGTTGTTGTTGTTTTCAGGTCTTGGTATACGTACGCAGTTCACCCTTCTTTGATTCCATCGGACCTAGGTGCAACTAGGAGCTCATGCTTTAGATTTCATATGAATTAAATCTGCAAGAGTGGTCCAGTCAAAAAGATATGTGCCACTGAAAAGTTTCCAGTGTCCTGCAGCACACTCCAATGTGTATATTTCAAGACACATTTGACAGTGCAGTGCCACTGGCAAAAAGATCTGAAAGCTCAGTCAGAGTTTTTATGACAATAATCAAAGCATAATATTCTAACCCTAACATAAATGTTGTGGACTAATTGGCTGCCATCTTTGGTCTCTGTTTCTGAAATGGGAGAAACATACTTAAGATTTCCTTGTTACCATGCAAAACTCCTTTACATTTATATCAAGTAAAGAGAACAGAGAACAATACCTGAACTGAGTTACATAGGCAAAATCAGTGATCTAACCCACCACATAAGGAAAAAATATTGTTTATAGCACATAGCCATGTCCAGGATCTGAACTTTCCTTTTTTAGCAAGTTCATCAAAGGTTCTGTAAATTTTCAAAGTACATTGTAAAATTAATTAAAATGTAGTTTACCTAAAAAGAATCCTGGTACTTCTTTTCCTTTCCATGCATCACTTTTTGCAATTGTTTCACCATGTACACCTCATAAATTATTTCAAAACACAGATCTCCCTCCAGTGCTGGCCTACTCTCTTGTAATATCTGGTTTGAGAAATTGCTACTGCTGCCTTCCTATATTTACTACAGCAATTTTTTTCCACTTCTTCAAAAATTCTTTGGTTCAGTTACAACGTTGTTAATCCAGAAGAGACATATGCATAAATTGAAAGAAAGATAGTGTTATAAAGAAATCTTAAGTTGATTTCAATCATGACATCAAACAGAACCTTGCACGTACTTTTTTTGTGGATGTAAATTACCATGAGATAGTGGTGAGTCAAATCTGAAGTCTCTATTCAAGATATATCTTTTATAGCCTCTTTTATACACTTTTTTAAAAAATATTTTTTAAAATCAAACAGGACTTGGAGTAGCCATGTTTTATTATCCTGTATCTTCATCTGGAATGGTGAAATAACTTGGCACACCTACTTCTTACCAGTTTACTGGAAAACTGGTTCCTAACAAAGTCATCAATTTTTTGTCTTCTGAGGAAAGAAACTGGGGCTTTTAGGAGTTGAGATAGGTTACTGCAGATGCTGTAAAAGATCCAAAAGAGTCCAAAACCATGTAGCTCATTATATTCTGCTGTCATGGATTACCTATGTGTATCTTCCAGCTGACATTTATTTTCTATGTAAACTTAAAATTTATATTTTTAACATTACTTTCTAGCATAGGGGTAGTAAATCTCTCAATATAAAATGAGTACAAATAAAATCAATTTTCCAGTAGATGACTTATTGCTAATACTTATAGTAGGCACTAAATTCCTTCCTTTTTGGAGGAACCATAATTTTTTCCACATAATTTTCTTTTAGTAAAAATCAGAATAAAATTCTCTTTTACTGTCTGCTAATGTACCCTAAATCTATTTCTAAGGATTTCCTCCAATGATTTTTATAACTTTTTCTTCATTTCTTGTTAGAGTCTTCGGTTTTGTCTTCTTCCAGGAACCTCAATATTGCTTAGTGATACACTTCCTTCTAAAACAAAAAAAAAATCCCAACCTGGTAGTTTCTGACTCTCAGTATATGCTCTTTTGTGTAAACAGACAAGATGCAATATAGGTGAAAGGACATGGGATGGCTAGTAGTGTTATTCTCATTACAGCAGAAATAATACGAGCTTGTGTTCTATAGTGAGATATATATCATATACGTATACTCATAAATGGAATTAAGACTTACTCCTATTTGGAAGAGATACACACATATACGGAGGAAAGAGTGACAACCCATATTGTGTTAAAACATATCTTTTTCCCAAGTACCTCCAACAATTCCTGCTAGGATGCAAAACTGTTTTAGCAGTCATCTGTTAATAGTATGTCTATTAACAGGGAAAAAAAAAAAGATTCTGTGAAAGTTTTAAAATTTTTGTTTCTCCTATATTCTGTTCTTCTATGAATGCAGCTACTGGTTGCTTTTATCTTTTTTTTTTTTTTTCTAGAGACAAGTTGGTTTAGGTTCAGGTTAATTTAGGAAAGGCAAAGTGGCTTTCACATTCCGCAGTTTTAAAAGCCTGTCTGGTGAGTTTTTGCTGAGCTGAAGTATTCTGCTTTGAAAAATAAATCATTCTTTGTCACAACAAAAATTCATTTATCATTAGTGAGATTCCCTTTTATTTTATCTTACATGGTATCAGGTGCATTCAGTAATCTCACGGTTATGAATATCAGAAATAAGGTAATTTTAAAGACAGAAAGGAATAGACAGAAGGAGCTCATATAAAGTGTTAAAAGTGATTCTGTTTTATAACTCTGGGCTTGCTTATTAAGCTGAAAAAGTGTAAAAAAAATGCCATGAGAAGTTTAAAAATAGCATGAAAGGAAAAAAAAAAGGGGGAAAATAAAAATAAATATATTGGTATGAATTTGAAGAAAATTTGAGACAAGGCGTTCAAGAGGGTAAAACTTTATTGACGTAATACAGAAGTATTACATAAATTCTCACATACAGGAATAATGCATCTCAGCTGCACTGTTGGAGTAAAGACAAGTTGTTGTCTTACTTAAAAGCTTATCTTCCCCAAACTGAACAGAATCCTGGCATCTTGCAGGACATGGAAGTAGTAGAAACATGCAGTCAGAAGATCTGTGCTGGACCCATCACTTCATTCAGTGGATCTAGTTTTCACTTGCCTCACATATTTCAATATTGCAGTTGAGCACTCCTTTCTGTAATTATAACTTTTATGGTCTGTCTTTACAGATTGTGAAGAGGAGTGATAAAAGACCTCTAAGCTGATTGCACACCATGCAGAGAATGGAAGTATTCCTCAGTAATAATATTGCCTGGCTTTATGACCCTTTTGTGCTGCCAAAATCTCATAAAGAAGCACTTAATGTGAAGTGAAATACATCATTGCACAGGTGTAAATGACTACACAAGATACAAGGAGAACAGAATCAAGCCGGTTGTACCTAATAAACACATTCAGCCCAGGAACAGTTGCAGGCTGTCATGTAAATACTTAACAGGTGGTTCTGCTCTAAAAAAGTGACTTTAAAATGCACTGTGGTTTTTTACTGTATTTCAGTGATACCATATTAAATTTTCTTGAGTTATAAGTAAAAATTTTATTTCTAATAGATTTTTAGCACATTAACTCCATGTGAACATTCAAAACTCAATGTTCCTTTCTTCTAATGCTCTGCAAAAATAAGTATTATCCTGACTCATCTTTGGCTCACTGATACTCTTGCAAACTTACAGACTTCACCTCTTAAAGCACCAAAACAAATTTTGGCACTGAAATATAGAAGTAAATGTTTTGAAAAAATAAATCTGAAAAATTGTACACAGAAATTGTCCATTGAATTTCTGGTGAACCAGAGTGATTATAAAATCCATTCCAAGCTCCTTCTAATGTTGAATTCTTCAGAGTTTTTCCCAAAAGTATAGAAATAGAAGACAGGCACATTTATAGTTCCTTTAAGATGTTTTTCCTCATATGAAATGGCCTTTTTCACTTCAAATAGTAGTGTGGGTAAAATAAAACTTACTTCAATAGTTCAAAATTCATAAAGAAGACTACTTAAGCTCAATTATTCTCTGCAGGCACAAAACTCCCATTGTTTAAAATATCAGTAAATGTAAATATAGGTTATTGTCTGGATCTGGAGACAGAGTGAATAAAATACGCTCATGGGAATGATTTCACAGTGGTAGGGAAACTGACTAGGTAATGTCACAGATCATTTCCCTGCTTATGCTTTGCAATGGCATGCCCCTCAGTATTGGAAATGTGATTAATTTCCTAATACAGAGGTTATCACAATAGAGATAGTGGAGAGAAGTAGAGAGTAGTAGAGAGAAGTAGAGAGTAGTAGAGAGTAGTAGAGAGAAGTAAAGAGAAGTAGAGAGTAGTAGAGAGTAGTAGAGAGTAG
>NC_034409.1:44749746-44780255 GCF_002078875.1 Numida meleagris
AGGGAAGGGAAGGGAAGGGAAGGGAAGGGAAGGGAAGGGAAGGGAAGGGAAGGGAAGGAAATTACAACAGCCATCTGGCTCCATTCTTGCTCACAATTAAATTCCTTAGAATTTTAATAATAGTTGCTTAGTAATAGGGAGGGCATTCCAGAAAGATTCAGTAAAGCTCATTCTTTTTAAGACTGTGAGTTGCTTCTTATTATCAGTCTGCCTCATTTGAGCCAGAAGAAAGCTACTAATAATTTGATTTTTCTGTAGGAGCTAAGAAGATACACTGTTTCACAAGGAGTGAGAAAAATCTGACTTCCACCACAGACCATGGAACATTATTGGGAACCATCTCAGTAGAAAAGTCTACTGCCTTCAGTCAGATTTGTATCTTACATTCATAGAAATAGGTTTTGTATGTCAGACTCTGACCTTCTGGAGTTGGGCAGTATTCAAAAGCCTGCAGAGGATATCTGAGGTATAAATTTTCAAGGAGAGTACAGACTTTCATTTTACAGTCTGAGATTGCTAGAAGTGCAAACAGGAGGCATTAGTTCTCATGCTCATTCTCATTCTCTCTCACTTTGTTTCTTGGTCCAGGTATTGCAGCAGTTTCGAAAGAGAGCAACCCCAATTTTCTTCCACTTTTGAATACCACTGAAGATGTTTAAGACAGAATAATGTTTACGTGTCCCACATGGATGTTCCAGGTCTAGGCTTCCAGAAATAAAATATGATAATGTTGCACTACTTAAGATTTATTGACCATGCACATAATCTGAGGGGATTTTATTTGTTTGAGGGTAACAGTGTGGTACAATCAGTGAGTGCAAAATTCATACTGCAAAGAAAAACTACATATATATATATATGCTGTTTGGTTTAAGTTAAACTTTTATTGTAGGTTGATTCTTAAATTATAGTTCCCAGCTGGCACCACTCAGAATTTATATCCACAAGGATCTTAATGTTTCCACAACATATCTATCAGTCTTCACTCCCACCCATTTACAGAACTTGTCTATCTCCATATGTCAAAGAACATCTCTATGTTAGAAACATTTCTATGTTAGAAAGATGAAATGGCAGATGCCTTCGTCTGTAAGGGATAGGATAAAAAACTGAGGAATTGTGATGAACCAAGAGGATGGATTCTCCTTTCTCACCTGTGACCTCTTCAGAACCAAACTAGAAACCGTGTATGGGGAGTTTGATTTATATTTTACTGTTTTTCAGAGACCGCACTCTCACAATACTCAACAGGAACTAGACGGTTATTTACAGTACGAAGGGGGGAAGATTTTCACTTCATCTAAGTTTTGTACTCTATAAATTAAGAACCCTAGGAAATCAGTTATGTGTGCAGCCTCTCTAGTGAGTGGAGAGGGACCGGCAATTATAGAAAGTGATTCATCCCGTTAATCATATGGGATACTATATTAAGATGAATCCACTACCATGTGGCTATGCAGTTTCTTTCCACAGACCACGGATGGAGTCTAGATGGCTAGCTGAGAATGGATGCCTAGGATCCATAAATCATACCCTAAAGTATTGGAAAGCCTTTAAAATCTGTCCATTGCACAATTTTGTAGTCCAAGCCAGCACTACAGTGTTGAGCTAAGAGGAATATTTGCTACTTCAATATCAATACCCTGCTGCCCTTCCCATATACATACTGTTTCTTCCACGTGTTGTACATGTTCAATGATAAGAGCCATGCCTTCACTGATTTATAAAAGAAAGTCAGAAATTATACAACTTGCTCGTCCAGGATCTTCATTCATTACAGGATACTGCAAGAGCAGTAACTGAGTATTTTTGCTTGGGGGTACTGTGAGGCTGCTACTTCTCCATGGCACACCTGTCCCTGGGTCAGTTTTCCAAAATATGAGTATACTACACTTAAGATCCATTTCAAAGCTGTGCTTAATGAAATTCTTCACGATGAAGACAGATTCACCTGTCAAATACTATCCCAGAATTGAGAGACATTCTAAGGTACTGGGCTTGCTAGATGACACTCTGCTTTTTCTTTAGGAGTTGCAAAAACATCCCCAAGCCATCTTAAACTTCATAGTTAATGTCATCTGTCATTGGTTTTATGTCCTTAATAGCGAAATACTGGCTCTTGACTTCTCCTGTTTCCATGAAAGTGGTAGGCTGAAAATGTTGCCAGTTCAGTGATCAACATACTTTCATATTTTGCAATTTGCAAGCTCAGAAATAAAAATGAATATAACTGTGTTTCTTGGTCATGAGACTTTGTAGATTTTTTTCCTTATGCCAAGGAACAATAAATCACAAATCGCTATGGCCCAAAATAGTCACTTTCTGGACATCACTTCCCATTTGATAAAAGATCTCTTATGAAGATCTAACTGAGCGTGTGTGATCTCTCTGTCTCACACTTGATGAGCAATTCTATCCTGAAAAAAAAAAAAAAGGGGGGGGGTTGTAAAAAATTTTGCTTAAACTATACATTCCTGTGGAAAGAATCAGTGTCAGGAAGCAGATAGTTTCTGATATAAATAAATAATAACAACTTGTTTTGTCAGACAGATTTTCTGACAGTTCTATCAGGGTAAGGCAACTTAATGCCACTTTCCAGATTATGCTACTCGGTTAGGAATTTTCACTTGGTATATGAGCTCACACTCCAACAGTCCCCTTCATGTGCTCCTTAACGTACTTCTTTCTGGGATCTTTAGACGTAGGACTTAAAATGATCATCAAATTTTTCAAGGATGGCCGGCTTTTGTGGTCTTAGTCTAAACACACAATACTTGATGGTCGCTGAGAAGCATCAGTAATGATTTTAGTATCTAAGTTCTTTGAAGAATCATCTAAGAGTTGCATCCTTAAGGTAATTTTTGGATACTGTCACTCGAAAAAAAAAAAGATTATAACTCAAAAACACTCTTAAAGCACTGAAGCTAGAAGATAATCATGAACATAACACTTACATCCTTAGCATATTTTTTCTTATTGCAGTCTGCTATGGCATTTACTATGAAAAAAAAAATGCAATTCTAGTTGTTATTAAGTTATTCAAAGGTCTTTGAATACATTTTTTTCCCCATAATGGAAACCATGGAGCATTTCACAATGTTTATTAAATCTATGCACAAGAAAGTTTGATGTAGATGTTATTCCATCCTGTTGGTTACTTTTCTTATTCAGTCAAATGTCTTTCCCCTGCCACTTCTTCTGCCATTACTCCTTTGTTTAATCCTATTTGTATCTAATTCAATAGTGAATGGGAAGCCAATTCCCAGGAGCCGTAGCTATATACATATACCTGTCTATATAGAGCCATATTCAGAGATGTCTGATAACATATAACCAACTTTTCCATGCCAGTTCCCCTCAGCTTATCCGAGATACTAGACAGCTTCTGCTTAGGAGTATTTGGAAATACTGCAAAATAATTATGTATCTATTTTTTGCCACAGTAATGCCACAGCATTGTCGTCATTGCTCTGTACTCAGTCCGATCATAGAGTGTTGGTTTGGCTTCCCTGGGAAAAGATCAGATTCCCAAATCCCAAAGCCAGCAAGTTTTTCTTTGCCCTTTTGACATTCTTTCTTGTCCACAGTATACATCTGCTATTTTCTGTTCCTGGGCACTTGTATGACTTTGTGATGAGAACAGAATAACATGTAATTAATCAATTAATTAATTGATGCTTTATTTTTGTCTTGGTGATAGGAACTGCAAAATGAATGTGAGAAAGCTTCACTGGGCAGATGAGAGAGAATTTAGTGCAACAGCATACATTCTCATTTGCTTATGCAGGGCCACAAAATACTTATAATAAAGTATGTGGTCACTGGGCTTGGGACAGGCACATCTGATATTTAACCAGAATCTCCAGGACAATTCAGACCTTTATTTCCAGTCTGCAGACCTTCTGTAGAAACCAGAGCTGTATTGTGGAGCTGAAGGGTTCAGAATGCATAATGCAATACTTGGTATCTTAGGATCAAAAGGTAAAGAAAAATACTCTGAGAAGCAAAGAAAATTACTAGCTTTAAATAAGCAGTGAGAGAAAACAAAGGCAAATAACACTTCATTGTCACTGCATTATGCAGTTCAGTGTTTGTCCAGATGCTGTGTTGCCTGTTACTTATTGACCATCATCAAACCATTCTCAAAGTACTTTTCTACTGTGATTTTGTTTTTCTTTCAAGCCAAAAATGGAATATCTGTTGCCCATTCTCTGTTGAGCTGGACTGAGATCCGATTTCATGGACCGAGACCAGCTGCCAGGTACCAGAAGCAGTGAAGCAGCTGGGAAAAAGGTGCTATTTACTTTTAGCTTTAAAAACACACATTTAGGGCTAACGTTTCTGGATCCAGGAATTCTCATATGACCATCTTAGGAAGCTCCTGAAGTCCAGTGCCACAAATAAATGGAAACATGTTATAGAACAGTGGAGTAACACTGCCCCTGAGTATGTGTCAGATCACACCATTCCCCTTCACAAGGTTTTGAGTGTAGAAAGATAGAAGAAAGGAAAGCATTATTGTTATGGTTTATAAAATTTTCCCAAGCTTCTAATACTGAATTACCAAAATGTCTTTTCATATCTATTTTCCATCTTGTTTTTCAGGAATATTTGCCAACTGCTTTACATATTCCACAAGAAGACTGAGGAAAAAAAGTAGCTATGGGCTTGGAGTCACCTTTCATCAGTTTGGGGGATTTCCTCCTCTCTTGCCAAGATCCTGACTTTCTTAATTTCTTGATGAGAGAACAGTGAAGATTGGCTTAGTATGGTTGGGGTCTAAGATGAGGCATAAGTGTAGTGAGCTGGCCTGAGAATTGTTGAATAGGGAGGCTGTAACATGAGTGAACATCACCTAAAGGAACAACACAAAAGAGATAAGGAGAAGAGTGATCCAGGGAAAATATTCCTGCAGTTGCAGAAGGCAACATCCCAGCATTAGCCAGAGGATCCCCTGCAATGTGCTGCTCTGTGCATGCCACAGCTTTAGGAAGGCTCCCCCCTGCCTGTTGTTTGCAATGTATCTAAGATGCTCTGCAAATTGGCTCGCAAAATAAGCTTGATTGCTCTGTGTTTGGGCTAGGAGGTGACGACACACAAGCATGAGGAGCCCAGCATCATGGCTGGGGACACCACAGCTAGCCACCATCACAAAGCATGTTGCAAAAGCAGAAGCCTGACACTGAAATCCCCATTGCTAAACAGAACTGAGAAGAACAGTAACCCCATTGCTTCTGAACTTGTGAGCTGGGTTTATATAACCATAAGCCATCAGCCCTTTCATTTCAAGTACTGCCTCAGCTTACGTGGCATAGTAACAATCTGGCTCTGATGGAGAAAAATGTGAAGGAATGTGTTCCCAGGGGAGTAATGCAATATACAGATGATGTGAGTAAGAAGGCGGGTGTGCTGGTAAATTACACACATTTCCATCCAGAACATTTTTATTACTCTTGGAACTAAATTAAAGCTTGTTTCTCCTCTCATTTGCTGAAGGTTAATCCAGATTTCTGAGACGTGCCCAGATACAGATATAATCTCTTTAATCAACTTCTCTTCCCATTCATTTCTCTAGGTTTTTGGTTTTCTCTTGCACTGATGCTATTAGAGACATACTGAAAGGAACGAGAAAGAAAAAAAGTGAAAAAAAAAGCCAAAACAAAAAAACCTTCACCTCAGACAAACAGAAAAAAAGTCTTAGGATTGTCAGTTACAAATTCAGTACAGGACTGGCTGTTTACACATTGATAAAAAATGCAAAAGATAATTTAAAAATGATAATGGCTGTGTTACAGAAATATCTTAAGCACTTGTTTTTAATCTTCTTCTTTACAGTTTCTTTACTTAAGAAACATCTTTCTTATAAAATATCCTTTAACGCTTACAATAAGATAAATCAAATATTTGCTACAATCCCACTTCCTCGTGTAGCATCCAATGTTATTCAGCTTGAACTGTCACTGTCTGCAGCTCAGAAAATCCACTCTTCAGTCTTTCCAAAATTTCTAGGTGTATAAAACTTTTTATCTCCTGAATTTGTTAATTTATTCCATCATTCTTCTTTTGCACCTCACTGATCTCCCACTTAATCCCTTTTAAAAGTACGTCTCAGGCACCATCTCAACTGAATTATCACTGGCAAAAACAGATGTTAAAAAGCCACCTACCATCTCCATAAAAATTGTTCCCCTCCTTAAAAGCTTATTAAGATTCCTGAGGCTCCAGTACACCCAACAATTCTCTCAGACTTCCTGATTCTGAGACAGAAATATTTTTGTTCAGCGTCTTCAATAACTTTCTTAAACCCTATTTATTTTCAGCAGACATTTTATGTCTCATGACATACGTTCCATTTCACTGACTTCATCTGATGGGATTTCCAATTTCTGGAATATGATTACTCCTCCTCACTGAATGTTTTCTGCATTCCCATTATCTGGATTTGGTGTACTCTTTCTGTGTTACGCTACTGAGCACGCCAGAGTATGCCAGCAGTATTTTTCTTTCCCTATCAAGCAGTGCTCAGGACTAAGCCAGCAGGGTCACTCCACAGTTTAGCACCTCTGTTGGTAAGTGTACATCAGCACAACAGTAAGAAGAAAAGTATTTTTAGAAAAGTCTGACTCTAAAAGAAATCAGATCCTGGACCTTTGACAAGACACCTGTCTGCATGGTATTTACATGAACTACCACCAATTATCTGATAAAAAACAACAGTCCATTTCGAGTTTACTACCCTAGATCCAGAAAATATGTCTCATATGAAAAGCACTAAGGATACTGTAACAACAATATTAGATCTCTGCTCCTGGTTAGCTTTTGCAACACACTACATCCTGTTAACACCACGGCTGTTAAAGATGTATAGACTCGTTAAAGACTTCAGTTTACCTTAGTATAGGGCTTGTGACAAAACCAGACCACGAGCATCTGTGGCTGTGTCTTTCCCACTGAAGATGACAGTATCCCACTGAAGCTGACATCTGATACAAGACCACTAATGAACTACAGTGCCACACTTCTACATCACTAATATCCCCTCAAAATCCTTACTGGTCTCCTTCCCTTCTTGATATATTTTCCATCTCAATGCCTGGTTCCAGATGCTACAGAAGACCCTGAAGGGCAGCACTGCCTTTAGGAGCTACATCTGTTAAAATGAGTCATGGCCTGCTCTACAGACCTACTGGCACGATAGCTGTAAAATATGTTGTAATCATTTGCACTGCTGAGGCCATGGAGAGAAACACTTTCCATTCCCTCCATGTGTGTAGATTAATGAAGACAGTTTACTGAGAACAGGTTTTAGTCCATGCTGTCTCACGGGCTCTCATATTGTTGGGGAGATGCTGGTGAAATTACCCAAGAGACTGTCAAATGAGCATCTCTTGAAGAGGCTTATCCAGGATCTTGATCCTATTTTATTTACAAATATAGATGCAGAAAGAGAATCTAGGAGTGCCAAGAAGGCTTACTAACCAAGTTCCATCAAATATACACCTGCATCTGGGGCCTGAGTTTCATTTCAGTATGAACAAGTATATGAGATGGCTGAAACACTTCAAACCCAATGTTTACTATTCATACTAAAGAGGGATATTCTTTTGTTTTTATTCCACATATTCATTGAGATGTAGTCCAGCAAGTTCCTTGTCTTGAAACACATATTTTTTCTGCAGTGTGTCATTTTATAATAAGGGATAATCAAAACATTTCATCCAGAATTTTAACAATAAATGTACCAGATGTCTAAGTGAAACAGCTCTTATGAAAAATACAAAAAAGCTGAGAGAAGGATCATTTTGTCCACAAGAAGACAAATTGGGCCTCACATTCTTGCACTGTGGATAAAATGTGGACAAATGTGCGTATTTTGAAATTTTCCAACAATTTAAAATAAACGTCAAGTTATATTATGACCAACAATTTCCGTTCATCTTACATCACAATTTCCCTGACCTAATTTGACAGACTACATTAAAGAAAGCCAACCTATTTATCAACACTACCAGGTTTGTCTCATCTGTTCTTTTTCCCATTTGGATTTCTTCTCTTTCTGGAATTAAATCAACCTCTGACTCAGAAGTTTCCTCAGATTTGCAAATAATTGACCTTAGGGTTTAATCGGTAGTAAAAGTAGAAACAGGTGGGAAGAATCCTTGTAATTTTGTTTATAAGAACATACTTGCAGAAATACTGCCTGAACTCAGTGGAAACATAGCTTTAATTTTCCTCTTATAAAGTATAGATTAACTAAGGCTGCAGGAAAATGATACACTTCAAATATTTACTTCTGTTCTCTTGCAGCCTGTTAGAAGTCTGTTAGGGTAATGGCAGCAATATGACTCTGTGTTACAGTTCTTACATTTGAATTTTCATCATGAAAATAAGGAAATGGAGTCAAAATTACATCATCCTCAATCATTTCTTTGAGCCATATAATGGCATCAGGGTCCAGGGAAGGTCACCTTGCCTGACATCAGAAGTCTCATAATGAAATAATCTGATATGAAAACAGCAATAATTCAGAAAATAATATCCTATTCAAAATTCATCCCATGAAGGGGTTCTTAACAGACTTTGGTATGAAGAAAGAGAAATTAATAAACATCAGTTTGTCACTTTAAGAGAGAAATGACTGTAGCCCTAGGTAGGTATTATGTCTTTACCCTTTAGATGTTAGAGTACATTCCTGTTTACATGCTAGAGAATGATTCCCATAGACTTCAGTAGAGAAAATTTTCAAAGTCTAAACTGATGGATCATTAGAACTTAGTGGAAAGTTAACTGTGGCTGAATCAGAATTAAAGTGTGCTGTGCTTAAAAAATACATAGGGTTTATCTAAAGAGTCAAGGATACACTTTGTGTAGCCAGCAGACTTTTAAATGCTTGTCTTAAGGCTTGATATTTGAGCTTATACAGCTATTCTTTGTGCATTTACTTAAAACAAAAATCCACTAGTTTTAATAAAATAAAGAAAAAATATCCTTTATTCATGGCAATGTTCCTCAAAAAACAATTACTTAAACTAGTTTAAAGTACTTTATTGTATTGTTATATTTTGCTATGCTATGTCTCCTCTACAACATCATTTTCCTATAGCTATTCACAGAATATCAGATTAAAAAGCTATAAAAACAACTGGAACATCTTCCTTGCAGTGATACGGATAGCAAAGGAGTACAAAGTTCTTCTAACATTCTTATAGTATGATTGCTTGAATATCACTGGTGGCTACTACTGTGGCTAGTATTGAGTCATTCCTGTATAGATCAGTGGGATTGTTTCTTGAATCTGGTAACATAAAGTATGCAAAGAGTGTTTTCAGCCAACAATAACAAAAAAAGACACCAGTGGTCTCAAATTACAGAATATGAAACAACATTTGCAGTGTTGTATGTATTTTTTATTCCTAGCTAAAACAATAGCCTTAACCTTTACAGAACAAAACATTCGGTTTTAGAGGTGCTTTCAATTTGCCCAGAGAACTGCCAAAGGAACAGGTAAAACAGATCTACTTTATCATTTCATTAGACCAATTGTAATCAAAGATTCCCTTTATGATTTTCTGAGACATAAAAAGAAGTAACTATGAATACTAACTCTCTGCTTATTATCTTTACAGTTTCTTTTTCTCGTTTTCATTTCTCAAATACGCCCAAGTACATAGGTGATGCAAACAAGTAAGTTTGATTCTTTTCTATTCAGAAGAAAAAAAAATCAGTATTTTCTGTTTTCAAAGTAATTGGATATACTGTTTTCAAAGTAATTGAAAAGTTAGAGGTATAAACTGAATTTGTATCTTTCATATTTTTGTTGTTTCATCTGTTGCTTCTGTTGCTGTTATTGTGATTAAGTAAGCGAGGTAGGTCTATGTCATTTTCTTGAAATGAGACCTTAGGATCATCAGAAAAACTTTTAAACTCAGAAGTGAAGAGTTTTTTAGAACACAGAAATGAACTTTTACTGAGAAAATTCAGAAGAGAGAGAATAGAAACCAAAGAACGAAAATCTGTCTTCCTCCACCCTTTCTTTCCTTTCAGGGCAAGACAGCAAGACCTTTCTTCCAGGCCTCAGTACAGCAAATCAGGTATCTCCAGGGTTACACAGAGCTCTTCAAGTTCCTTTGAGTCCTGAGGAAAAGCTTGTCTTTCAAATCCACCTCAGTGTGCCTGGTTCCCAAACTCTTCTAATTTAAGAATTATATGTATTTTTTTAATGTTTCCACATATAGTTCCTTAACAATTTAATTTTGTCAGCTTTCTGTTTTGTCCTAAAGATTTAATCCAAGTTGCAAAATACTCAAGAATGAAACTCTCAAAGAGCTGCTGAAGCTTATCAAAGTGCTGAAATACTACTTTGAAAACTACATTAAAAATGTATTTATTCAAATGAGAAAGAAGAAAACAATAATAATTCAGTGCAGCTTGAGAAGTGGATGCGCTACTTCTGTCTGTTTATCTCACTGGAGAAAACTGACCAAAGACCAAATCGAGACTTCCATAAACACCTAGGTTTTTTTAATATTGTCTGCGCTTAAACTTCCTCTAAATGCAGTCAAGTACTTTCTCTCCACGTTGTCCTTTGGGATCAATAGGGATACTTATAGTATAAATTATTCTAAATTTTGTCACATTTACTTTCATTTTTTTCCTCATACCAGCCTCCTTGCCGCTAAAACACACACCATCTCTAACTACATGGAAAAAAAAAATGGAGTTTTCTTCATAGGTACAGGCACAAACTCATAGGAGAAAAATGGTTTTCCTGCTCTGTTGTTGGATACTTTCATCCCCCGTGAACATTTTGTCTTGGAGAGTTGAACTTCTATTTAGGCTTCATTTATCTTATCAGACTTCTTCTTTCTATCTTTTTGGAGTATTTTTACCTTGTGTCATCAATTAAACACTAACTGCCATCAGACAACTGGTGAACAGGTCTAGATAGTGCAATTGAGCATATAAAGTCATAGTTCAAAATCTTACTACATCCAATTATGCACACGTGTTTTACCATATATCTGCAAAACACTATAACACTCTCCACTAAACAAGTACAAGCAATTTTAGAATAAGCCTCTCTTTCCCTTCCTCTCACTCTCACTCTCTCTCAATCTCTCATCTTTCATGAGAAATACCATTCCATTGAAATACATGGGATATAGACTATATTTCTTTTTTTTTAGATATAAATCCAATTCCCAGGAGATCATGTTAACTAATTTACAAATTAAATGTTCATAAATAATAACAATGATAATAAAAATATAAAGAAAACAAGCAGTTGAGACCTTTGGAGAGCTTTTCAGTTGCCTTTCATGGTAAGAAAATGAAGGTTTATTTTTAACTGAAGCTTTTACTGAAGCAGCAATTCCTTTTTATTTTCAACCAGATGGGAGTGCATGGAATGTTATTTTTTATTTTAAAAATAAGTAATCATTTTCACCATCAGAACTCAGATAGGACTCACACTGATCACAATACTAGTGGCTGAAAGGTTTGTGCATTTTTGTGGTTTCTTGAATAAATATCAGTCATTCAATTTTGGTGTTCTCAAATTTGTGGAATGTAGTATTTGGAAGGGTACAAGAACTGAAAATCGTTCTACTCCAAGAAACAAATGCTTTCAATCTTATTACACCGGATAGAAGAAATGCTTTTTGTTTTGCTTTGCTTTTTCCCATGGGAGCACAAGAACAAATAAAGTTTCAACTACACTTAACAACAATTGATAAAAATGAACTCACTGATAAAAAGATTTTGCGTACTTTAGATATGCTGATCACACTTAGCTTATCAATACCTTGTTCTTTTTTCAGTTTTTTTTTTTCTTTAATAAGAGAACATGATGGTTTCCAGCCTCACAGTCTTGTCTGTTTCTGCCTGGTGTTTCCAGTGTACTCTGCAAAAATCCAGTTCTAAGAAGTAAGCTAACACCATGGGTTTTTTTCTGTGTAAAGTCTTTGATGATGAAGTTTTTTACAAATGTTTTAAAAGTCTTTTTAAAATAAAAAAAAAAAGCAAACAAAAAAAACCCAACAAAAACAACAAACAGCCATGACCACAGTTTGCCAGAACTATCCTTACAGTTCATACAGTGAGGTCTGCTGCACTTTCTGTTGCTCAGCTGGAGACAGCAGAACTCACCTCCACTGCCTTACCTACTGCCAAATGGGACACATTCATGAGGAAGCCACATCTGAAGAAAGAAACATCTGGGAATACTACATACAGTAACTGTGCTGGTCAGAGGCAGAATTTCTTCCACTGGATGATAACTGTCATGTAAGTGCCAGGAATGCCTGTCACTGGAAAACGATCATATCGCCAAAAACAGGCAACTAGTGTTCTCTTTGGTACTGTTTAAAGGATTCAGGCCCCTTGAGACCCCACTGAAAACTACTATTTTTGAAATACTATCCACAACATTGACTATTTAATTAAATGTCACCATTAGAAGTATTGTTTATGAGGTTTTAGTTTAGCTTAGACTACTTAAATCTATAGTTAGAGAGAAAATGAAAGAAAACATAAAGGATCTGCTACAGCCATTGAATTTGGTCCCATGGTACTTCTGGTTACTCATCATGCAGTCACCACCATAAATGTCTCTAGCAACATTTAAAGAATGATCAGGCTTTGCAGATACTCCTACAGATCCAGAACATACATTCTTGTAAATATTTACATGGCATGTTTTCATGCCCTGGTTTTGCAAACTTTTTTGCTTGTGCCAAGCAACAAAGTGCTGAAGTTTGGAAGAATCAGAAAATTAACAGGGGAGACAGACGAGTGTATCCACACACACAAATAAAGAAAAGAAAGAAAAAATGGAAGGATAGAGGGAGAAAAGGAAACAAACTGTAATGACATGACAAACAGCCCATACTTTCCTACTGAATGAGGCTGAGAGCTGCAGGAAAGAATATAATAAAAGAGTAGATATGTGATATAAGGTCTCAGTGGGGTTTACACCACTGAAATCTGTTGCACACACTGCCCAGGTCCCTTTGATGCCTGGAGACATGGTGAGACACCCAAGTGGGCAACACCTACCCTGCTGCCCACCAGCCCTCACTGAAGGGGAACTGGTCACAGCAGCTCAGTGGTGAGGTGATCCAGATTAAGAAGTCCTCTGGAGCAGTCAGTACAGTGGTACCATCATTTGCTTCGCCACAAACAAGCAATTGGCAGCCTCCTTTCCGTCTCTGTCCCCACAGTAAGATCAAGGGTGAAATAACTGGCAAGAGAAGATTAAAGAGCTTTAAAATTGCATCTAACACTGTTCCTTTCATCTCCAGTTACAACTTTGCAGTGTTGCTATCATGCTGTGAAGACATAGACAAAAATGTTGGCCTGTCTTTTTCTGTCTTTTTTTGGTGTTTGAAAAGATGTGAATTCTTTGCCAGAGAAGGGGGTCCACTACACAGTAACCCAAGTCAACAGCTTTTTCTTGTATCAGTAAAAGAGCTGACAAAAAAATAACCAGCTGCCTATATATGTTCCAGCTAGAGTCTACTGGCAGAGGAAGTTAAAGGAAAACAAAAAATAACAAGCAGTAAAAAGAGAAAGCCATAAGGATAGTTATTATTAAAACCTGAGCATATAACTGGTGGATTGATTTTTACACAGAAATAAGTCAAAACAAAATGAAACAAAAGCCTCTCTTTGAGTGCGGCAGAGCTCAAAGATTTGTGGAAGGACTTTTCTGAAGGAATCAAAGAGAAAAAATAACCCATCTAGCTGCATAGACTGCTGTAATTATGATCTTAAGCAGAATTTCTATGCAAAAAATCACTCCCAGAAAACTTCTAGGGAGAAAAATTTCATCTGGCAAAAGTTAAATCTAGCAGTTGGTCAAGAGACAAATATGGGTGGAGAAAGATGAAACGGGAGAGGTCAGGGGCAGGATGGGTTTTGTAGTTTCTGATTATGAAACAATTTCGATTCCATACACATGACTGTATAGACAGATGCTGTCTGAACTGATTTATTGAATACGTTCCAAATATAATGAAAATAAGTAAAGACATTTTTAGAAATTTATCTGTGAGCCATTTTTGCAACTAGCGTACACTTTATTTTAATCACTGTTCTTCTCTATTTCATAATTTGGCCTCGTTCCACAACTTCTGTAACAAGACAATGAGAATCAGGATAAGTAAGCGAGACTGAAGTAACTGCTTGATCTGAGAGTGGACTCAATGTGTACCTACACAAATTTATGGGACTGTAAAAATACTCCTGAGGAACAGATTAGATAGGAAGAGGAAAGGGAGGAGCATTCATCCACACACCGAAACAGTGATGGAAATGATGCTCCTGCTTTCAAATACAATCTTCACTGCTAGAGTGCACATTCTAATTGCAGTCTTTAGCCCTCATAAAGTGAACTGAGGTCAAGATCCTCCCCATCCCTCAACCCCTCAGACAAACAAATATAATCTTTAGAGTTTCACACAGATCACACAGGTTTAAGATCCTCTGAACTTCCTAAAGCCCCAAACTATGTTCAGGATTTGACACACAGGTTACACAAAACTTCAAGTTCTCCTTCCCTCCAAAAGCTGCTTTATTTGCATAGGGTGGCTGCACTGGAGATGATATGTCTCATTTGTACATGCTACTGCAGTAAAAATGTGAAACTGGGTTTTCAGTTTCTTTGCACCACTGCAAAAGCTGTGCAAGGGAGAACAGCCCATACGTACACAGCTTCGGGGAGGAAGCTTGCACCAATTTCACAGAGGCACTCTGGAAGAAAATGAGGTACTAGAGGAAGGCTTATAGTAGTAGAATCAGTAAGAATGATGTGGTGTGTTTTTGTTCTGTTTAAATTTCAAGACTGAGAACTACACAGCTCTGATGAATAGTTTCAGTGGCTACTGTAACTTTTGCACAAGCACTTATTTTCTGCTTTTACTATAAGAACAAAACAATGAAAGCTATACTCCTATGGCAGCCAGGGCCTGTGTGAGTGTGTGTAAGCACATGGAATAAAAGGGAGGAGAGGAGTTCTGGGCTGCAGTTGCCACTTGGAGTACGTCTGGTTTGTACTTGCTAACCTTCCTGCAGCTTCCAAGAACAGTTCAGTAAATCATGCCTCTCCCAGTGAAACTGCATGTACAACACTGTACAATTTCAGCAGGGATCCAGATGTGAACAATTAGGCCATGCTGTGCTATTATGCTGCCTCCCATATGTGAGACATGGTTAAATAAGAATAAACCCGCTCCTTCTCAAAAATGCACATATTCCTTCCCAGACAGGCAGTGGTTAGCCCTTGCTGGCAGATCCAAGGAGTACTTTCCGAACTCATGGTCTGAATACATGCCTAGACAAAGTACGGACTGCACTGGGACAGGGTCTGAAGGCCTGATGCTCCCCTCCTGCTCCATGGATGTGAAGAGTTCTGGCACAGAGGCTGGTGGGCGGCCACGTTGTGCACCACCCCTTCCTGGCCCCCAGCCACCTGGCTCGAACAACCAGGAAGCAAAACGTACCTGATCAGACAGACTCTGTTATTTGGACTGAGCCTCCTGAGGAGAACATCTAGGAGTGCTCTAAGTCCCTCGTGGGCTTGAGGCTTCCCAGCACCTCAGAGGAAGACATCATTTCCATTTGGTGTCAGTTGCGTGATGAAATTCCAGCAAAAAAACCCAGCTACAAAAAGCTGGAGACAAATGTTCAGGCCTTTAGTAGAGTCTAAACACATGGCAACAAGCCACTTGGGTTGAGTTTTGTTTCCTCAAAAGATTCCAGGCGACTCTGAATCCAGTAAACAAAAATTGCCACTGGGGAAGGCAGATGTATTTTTTATTTTCTCTTGAGAAGTCATGGATGTCATTCTGTGTACTGTGACAGAGAAAAAATTTCCTGAAGCGACTGGAAGGTCCATGTTAGTCAGACACTGACTGAAAAGCTGTATGACAGCTCTCACACTAATGACAAATAGACAGGTAGACGTTGCTAACAGACTTCAAGACATTAAAGATACCATTCCAGCTCTCTTCCAAAAGTTAAACACTGCATGAACTATTAGCTGCTCACTCTGATATCTAAAATGTTGTTCTATATTGAAGTATTTGGCAGGTCCGCTGGACCAACCTGAGCTGACAATAACAGGTGGTTATGGTGAGAGAAATCAGGCCATCCTTAATGCTGGTAGGCTGAGACGCCCTTAATACTGGTAGGTTGTGCTGTACAGGGACATGGAGCAGTGGGCCACATACCTTTGTGTTATACAAATCATGGGCCACAGTTACCTATTCCAGACTGTCAGATGGAGCTTCTGATCTTAAATGGTTAGATGAAAAGTCTCAAAGCCCGACCAGATCCCAGGCCAGCTTCTTCCTGCCCTGGTGACTGTGGAAGTCATGCTGGGAACCCATGTCAAGACAATGCTTCAGCTATCTTGCTGTCTTTATCCCATTGGATGGTTCTAACTCAACTTTAGAGCCTTTGTTTTCTTCATCACACACCTGGCTTGGGTCTGGCTCCTCTTCCTGCTTCCTATACCTTAATTCTGTTATAGGAACCCTGCTCTTGCAAAAACTCTGTGTTTAGCTCTTGATCTTTCACTTGTATTCCTGGTTGCCTTTCTCTGCTTGTCCTGAGATTTCCAGCAGCTCTAACTATGCCTTTGACTCCAGTAAATCCATATCTGAACTGCCCTCACTTGCCCAGGAAAGCCTGCAATTCAGCTAACCAAGAGATTAACCAAGAGTTACTAACCAAGAGTTAACTAAGAAGTGATCACTGCATGCTCACAACAACTGAGTATTTATGGGAACAGGGAGATGACAGTAATCATTTCAATGCATGTAGTGACTTTTGTAAGAACTATATTCATGAACCTAATTAGATGATATCAGATATGCAAAAAAATGTTGACCCTGTAGTTTCCAATATATTTACACCACTTCTGAACAGAATCTGACATACGCTTACCTCCTATGCATTTCTGAAGTTCAAACATCTTAGTTCCATACTTATTTTTTTTGCTAAATCTTCAAAGAACTGGCTGCAGGAGTGCATTTCACTGTCTGCCCTCATGGCACCCTTTTTAGCTACAGAGGCTTGGCTCTGCCTGCTGGCTGATATGCCACCTGTCAGAAAGCCCTTTCCTTTTGATGTAGATTCCCGATCAATCCATCCAAGCAGCAACACTGAGCATGGCACGGAGAACTTCCTGCATTTCAGTTCCCCCACAGGAATGTCTGGGGCTGCTCCTTGGGAAGGATCCTGTTTTGACCCTGCAGGCAGCTGAGGAAGCAGAGAATGTGTTCCTGAAGGCCAGAACAACCACAAGAAATTTTCATCTGCAGGTCTGGGTGTTTTCACTTATTACTTCCATCAGTCTTATGGCAATGGCAAAGCCTTCTCAGTAATGGTGGATTTCACTTACAGAATTCTTTTTCTCTTAGCATGTTACCCCACCAGGCCACTTAGCAACACAACTTAGCAGCTCCAGCAACACTTCTTTGTGTGTTTGTTTTCATGTTTCCTTTTGTCTTAAGTCTTCTTTCCCAGATAAAGATGCACACTGCTGTACGAGTGACACATACACAAATAACATTTCCTTTTCACGGACATGGAGCACCCGCAGCACAAGACAGCAGTGTCTATCCCTACTTCTCTTTTGATTCTCGAACTTTCTCAGTATGCAGCAGGTGACCCGTAAAGAGACCTCAACTTTTTAACTGCTGCACAACATACTTTTCTAAATTCCTCCTATTCAGCAATTGCTTCCTGGGCTGCTTCTTTTTCAAGTCTCTAGTTTCAGTTAACCAGCAGTTAGTTTCAGCTACCCAGAGTTTTATCTCGCACTGGTCCATGAGATGAGTTCATCAGTTTTTCAACACATCTGCTCACTTCCATGCAACCAGCCCTTCCTCTTAATTGTATATTCTTTTTGATACAGATGAAAATTTGAACCTAAACTTCAGCAGTGAGCCCTGCCAAAAATTCTTCTTAAGATAACCATGATCACCCCCCAGCTACTGCTAGCAGCAGTTACTACAGAACTGGATTCCTGGTGCAGGGTGAAAGAACTTCTCTGGCAGCAGGATGAAACCAGGGGTTTGATATGTTTGTTGTAGAGGATTTCTCAAAGTGCATGCTTAATTACAGAGTCTTTTTTTTTCCTTTTTATTTTAGCTGCAAACTAATGAACAAAGTGGTAGTTTACAAGCTCTCCAAAGCTGAATGCATGGAACATTTCAAAGAAAGAATACATGAAAAGGAATCATATTTATCTCACAAAGTTATAACATGGGCAGCAATTTATCAGAAGACTTCCTCTGTCATTTCATGTAGAATTCTTTCCAACCCCTGCTACGTGGTATATTAACAATCCCTTTCTATCCAAAGCAGTGGTATGACACACTTCAAAACTGCACTTTTTAAAGACTGTGTGTGACCTCTCCATTCTTTAGGTCTTCCCAGAATAGAATGATGAATACAGTCTATCTTGTTTGAATGTTAAAAGTGGTCAACAATGTTTCTGTTGCATGTGGTGACTGTAAAGCCTACTATAAAATACACTCAAGGTTGACAGTATGCAAAGTCACAGAGCTGGTAAAACTGGACAGCTGCAGAGGCCTGAAAAAGACTTCAGGAAAAGAAACCACACATTTAATTCTGGTAAAAAAATTTCCAAGAGAGGTTGTGAAAGCCCTACCCAAAGCAGTGTGTACCTCAGATACCCATACTTTTAATTTTTGACCAGACACCAGGACACCGGGCAGCCGAGGTGATGCCAAAAATGCAGCACTGGGAAGACCTCGCTGCCCACTGTCTCCTGCTGCCCACTGCCCAGCAGGCTCTGAGCAGGTGACACAGCTGCTCCCAGCCACCAGTGATCTGAGCCAGCCTGGTTCAACACAACCACCAGCACACTGAGATAGAAGCTACAGCAGGCTGGGAAACCCTGGAGTTCATCAGGATACCATAGTTGAAAGGTCCTGAGTATTAAAGAACCATTTTCTCCTCTTTTGTTTGAAATTCATGCGTACTCCCACTCTGCATTTCATGTTGAGGTCTGGTTTTGTTTAACCCTGAAATGCAAAGGGAATAATCTGGGATTGAAAAAAACACAAAACCACCACCCCCACAAAAACACCCACTAAGTGACCCCTACCCAACTCCTTTAGACATCTCTGCAGCAGCAAACCCAAGTATGGTTTTCCCACTCAAAGATGCAAACTGGCCTGAGTTTGCTAATACCTGTGCACACATGAAACCTTCAGCGTGCCTCTGAACTGTTTCAGACATTCTGACCCGGAGTGCCTATAAACCAAGGGTGGGGCCCTTTGACCGGAGGAGGGGGATAATCTCCCCTTGTAGTTTCCCCCCAGATTTGCTGCTGCAATGCTGGAGTTTAGCAAGCCCCAATACCGCCCCTTGGTGGCTGGAGCTGCCTTGTGCGGGATGCCATGGGGACACCAGGGACACAAGGGTGTTCTTGCAAGGGGTGGGGTCCCCCATCATCCCGAAGGAATTCCAGCAGGCGACTCAGTGGGATGTGTTGTGTCCCCCTACCAAATTAAGCCTTTGCCTACCCCACCCCTAAACCCATGTGTTGGTCCAAGCAGGCAGGCATGCTGCCTGGTCCACAATTCCTCTAAGGCATTGCATGAGTTTAATTTTGATCTCTGAAAAGCAAGGAACTGCTGAGATATGTAACTGATTTCTTTCCCAGGCAACACAGAGTCAGCAGACTCGGTGCACATGTGTGAGACAAGGGAAGAGGCGCAGACGGAGGAAGGCAGAGGTGCCTGTACCACACCTCTGCACCTCCTCACTGCGCTGGCGTGGCCCCATTACAATCATAGCGCTTTCACAGTTGCTCTGTGTTTTGCATCAGCCAAGAATACCCCGCACACAGCCACCTCCCAGGCTGAGCATGACTGTGGAAGGCAAAGTCTGCTGGGGCATGCTCTAGGTCCATTTTCCCTCTCATTAGCGATGCACACATCAGTCACCAAGGGCCACCAGCACTGGCCACTCAGCCACCGCCATGTGTACGAATGTGGAGCACTCCGTTGGTCCTTTGTGGCCTCACTTCTCCACTGAATCCCAAACACTTTGGCATGAGCAGAGCAACCAAATGGGGCCAGGGCTGGAGATCAGGCATAGCCCAGCACACTCCTTGTCAGGGGAGCAGCAGCAAGGGGAGTAATACCAGAGCCAACACGTAAAGAAGTGACCCTGCCAGCTCAGGTGGGAGCACTCCTCACTCCCAAGCGGGGCTGTATTTCACCACACTGCCGCTCCCACAGCAGGCTCTGCGCTATCAGATTTAACCTCTTCCAAGACAAGGGTGGATGGCTCCGTTATCAGGCCCCGCCAGAGCCGACTGCTGGGTGACACAGAGCAGACGGCCTGCATCTGCTGAGGCCTGGGACAAAAGATGGAAGCGGGAGATTACTATGAAGCGCAGCTGGCTGATAAGCGTGTTTAACTTTCACAGAGATTAGCTGTGAGAACAGGAAGGAGCTCTGTCTCTCCCTTCTGTTTGTTTAGCTTTCCTTAATTGTTTATTTTCAGGATGAAAAACATGCCTGCTCGGCCTTATCAAATAAATTAAAGCGAGGGGAGAGGCCTCGCTAAACCGTGCACACAACCGCCCGCCCGGCGGCAGCAGCCTCGGCCCCGCCCAGCGCCACGTCCGCGGGCGGCTGGCGGCGGCCCCGGGTCCGCCTGGCTCCCCTGGCCCCGCCATGGGCGGCGAGAGGGCCGCGCGGGCGCCCTCTGCTGGCTGCCGCGGGACGGCGGGCCGAGGCGAGGAGCGGCCGAGGGCCCCGCCTGAAACTGCTGTGGGAAAAAAAGATTTGAGATTGAAGAACTTCTGTCAGAGTTCCATGTTTGCACCCGAGGGTTGCGAGTGAGAGAGGGGGCAGCAGAGGCATGCCTCATGCCCCACAGAGAGGCAGGGTGGTGTGGAGACAGGTTCCCATAGCCCTGCATCCCTGCAGCCATGGGTGCACTATTGAGTGTCTCGGCCACCTCAGGTCAGATCCTCAGAGCTGTTCTGCACCTGACAAAAGGGCCGTGAAGAAGCATCAGAGCAGGAGCGATGCTCCCTTACTGTGAACAGTGCTGTCAGAAAGTGTAAAAAGCAAAACAGAGCTGTTGAAGTCTGATATGCTGTCACCCGTCATCCTCAGTGAGCAGAAGAGTTTGGGGTTTTTATTTTTGCTTTATTTTTAAAGACTGTAAAGAGATTATTACACTAATATGCGGGCAAAGAAAGCACAACTGATAGGAACAACGCGCTTCTTGTGTTTTAAACAATGGGCCTGGCTCAGATGAGCCACCCTTCTGGCTAGGCACACCAAACTTGTTCGCAAGGTTCGCAGTGCAACTGCACAGAAACCAGCTGTACTCATCAAATGATGCTACATTCTGGCAATCCATGTCACTCAGCATAACACTGGCCCATAGCTTCCCCTGCTGTCCCTCTTCTTGTTGCCACTGCAAGAACTTTTGTGTGGGTCAGCAGCATGGGGCTAGGCAGGGCAGCTGGCTGTCCTCAGAGCCTGCAGCCCTGCACAGCTGCCCACAGGCTGCCCGCGCTGCCAGAACGCAGCACGCTGTTTCTGCGACTTCATTGGCAGGAGGGTGATTTGAGTGAGAATGCTGATTTATTTCAGTCAGCGTAGCAGCTGAGGGCCCCCTTTACGGGTGAAGCCTCCTAGGTATTTACGATTGGTAGTAAAAACAGCGTTCGCTCTGAGAAGCTTCCTATGTAATTAGATGTATTACTCCAAAAGTTATTACAAAGTATTGTGTTGCACTTATTTATACGTGACAAGTACACTAATAAGTACCTTAAATACACGTCAAAGATTCAAAATGACACAAGGAATTTCAGTTGCTGTGTAGGTGACTGTTTTCTCTGAAATCATGTTTTTATTACAGATCATGTGAGATGGAAATATGAATACACCAGATAAAAATTATTTGAAAGCTTGCAAATTCCAAATATATTCTCCTCTTTCTATATTAAAAGTAAAATGAGCCAAATCAACTTCAAAAATAATTTTAAAAAATCTTAAATGACAATAAAGTTTTCAGGCTGCAAACTCAAAGTTACAGTACTCCTCTTTCCTCACCTTGTTGGTGCCAAATTGTGCAACAGTTCTCACCACCATCAAGGGGGATTTTGAATGTTCAGAGATAAGAGATGCTAGGAATGGGTGCTGTAAATCCAAAGAGTGGTGCCACTGGTCCTTGTGTCCTTCACTGCGGTTTCTGTATCAGAACCCAGACTCTATCAGTTCACTTGTATGAAGAGGTCTTTTTATGTTCTCAGAGGAGGGACACGATGGAAGGAAAAGATTTGAGGTGCCAAGAGGTGAAGGACAGTTGACACTGGGGCAGGAAAACAGAGCTCGAACCATGACGAGTAATGGTGGCTCCAACTCCATGTGGCTGCTGTAAGACCTGGTTTGTTGCCTTTGTACAGAGTGTGCCTCCACACAGGAAAAGCAGCACTTCACAGACCAGTATGTTGCAAATAAATAAGTGTATTGGCAAGATAATGAGGTACAATACCTAATAATTGCGTGTTTTTTGTTTTTTTTTCATGGTTTTAAATAGGTCACATCTTTCTTCTCGGTCTGAATCAAATTTTCCTCTGAGCTTAGGGCCAAGCATGTGACCTCTTTGTAGCTGTAAGAGAGAGCAGCAGCAGACCCCTGGGGTATGGAGATATTACAGCAGCCATGCAACACACTTCTGGATTCTGGACTTTCTGGATGAAAGCTTTTCAGGGCTGGGTCAGGCAGCAGCTACTAAGCAGGGACATATGATTTTCTTTTTTCACATTGTCAGAAGAAAATGTGGAACTGATAAGAAACACCTGTGGAAATGGAAAGCCATCTCCAAAAACAGGGCTTGTTTAGATGATGAAGAGATAAAATCTAAAGGCATGTGTTGCAAGGCAAGATAATCTTGAACAGAATGTCTGCTTAAAAAAAAAAAGGGGAAGAAGAAGCAGCAGTACATTTCAGGTAATCGGATTTCTGTGCAAAGAAAGGTCCTCGAGGATCATAAGGCAACATTGGTGCAGTATGTACAACTGTATGAGCTGCATGGATGTTGTTCATTCATTTATCTTCATGGAAACATGATTCATTTACATTTTATTTGCATCTTGTAAATGTTTTCTTAGAAACCCGGCAGTACACTGGAAAGCATAAAAGCACACATTACGACCTGAACATACGCAATCAAAGTTTTCTCTTTGCTCGCAGCTCAGCCTCTTCCATGTGCTCTAATTCAAAGCCCTATAATACACTTACCGCATAGGAATTTTGTTTAGCTGCATTTAACTTCTCGAAGGAAGCAAAAGATTTGCCAGGTCATTTCTTTTACTTGATGGATACATATCTTCATGCCTTTGTCCTGCTTGATGTGAAATAAGCATTTTTAAAGGAAGTCGATCTCAGTATTTCTTTTCATAATCTGGAATGGCTGCAGCAGTTAAATGATGAATACCAGGAAACGTGCAGCTCAGTGAGGAGTTAGTGGAAATGTTGCCATGAATCTATGCCTCAGTGTCACGGCATTAAATCAGTGGGAAAGCAGAGGCAGCCTGCCAGTGTGTGCGATGCCCAGAGGAGGAGGCCATTCCAACAATCACTTTTAGAGACTGTGAAGTGATTCTAAAATGGAAATCTCACCAGCAGCTCTAGGAGGGCCCAGCTGAACAAGTTACACATGCGCATGCCTACTTTGAAGCACACAAATAGTCTTGAAATCAGTGAGACCACCCACTGGATTACAACCCCTTCGAGAACTGAGCCTTTAATTGCTCAGTAACTGTTGCAAAATGACATGAGGTTTCCTTGCATTACTCAATATTGAAATGGACTTTGCCAGCATAAAACTCTGCAGGACCCCAACCCAAATCAAGGAACAAGGGCAGACTTACAGGAGGGCTGCCCTTTGCTAAAATTCTCCCCACTTTAGCCCATGTTTGCCTGCACCTCCTGCTGAGGCCCATGTTCAGCAGCACTCATTTTTAGGCAGGACTCTGAGTTCCATTTCCCCCCCACCTTTGAAGGATGACCAACTGACAAGTTCTGGAGGTCTGGGGATTTTTTTGGACACAGTCATCATCAGCCCCATGTTAGCTACATCTACAGCAGACCTCTTCAAGACCTGCTTGGGATGCCAAGCTTCTTGGTCTGAGGGCATTTCTGTAGTTTCTCAAACTGTGTTATGTGAACTGCAAATTCAGAGCCGATCGTTTTGCAGCTTAAGGGGTAGGGAAGCGTTAATGTCTCTGCCTTACAGATGAACAGCTGATTCACCAAGGGTCAGAAACCTCAGCTGCAGAAAATACGGGCAGCTGAGCTGACTTTAGTGGAGCTGTGCTGATTTATACCAGCCGAACACATTGCCCCAAAAGACAAAGTCGGCTGTGAGAAACATCTGTGCCACATATGGGACACTGTAGGGCTTGAGTCCCAGGACCTTCCTTCCTTCCTGCCTGCCTGCCCATAACTTGCATACACATTGCTCCTGCACAGGAGCCTCTGCTAACATCTTTGTAACTTCTTGGCAAAGTAATAATGAAATGGTTTGAATGACCGAGCCCAGGGAATGTTGGCATTAGCTTATGTTGATGACAAAGCTGTCTTTCTCTGGTTACTTTGCACATGGCATTAATTTGTATAGGTAAGCCAAAATTATATAAAATATAGGATTGTTGCATTTGCAGATATGTTCTAAACAGAGACACAGAGAAGCAATTTTCAGAGTCAAATTGAAGAGTCTGTCAAAAACTTACAGATCTGTTTCTCCCTTTTGCCTCAGTCCTGTGCCATACTGTACAGGAGCAGCTCAGTGCCAATACACCACTGTTGAGGTGTTTCCCTGCAGATCCTATTTTATTGTCAAGAGTTTTATGTAAGCCCAGCATTGGGCTATATTTTATTAGAAATATAAAAGGTGTAAATAAAATCACACGTATACCTTAATAGGCTATTAAAGGACAACCATTTTGTAACTGGGACAGCTATTGTAGGCAACAGCAGTATTTCTTTAACCCCAAGGAAGAAAGCAAACAAATGAACAAATAAACAAACAAACAAAAACCAGGCAAAAACAAAACAAAACAAAACAAAACAAACTTCAATTACTAAACCCAGTCTAAATCTTATTCAATCAGGTTTCCAAAAAGATATATTGGAGTGGGGCAGCTGTCTGTAGCTTTCCTACAGTTTGTGGGGGCAAAAAAAAAAAAAAAGGACAAAGCTGTCCATGTGCAGGATTTGGCTGATTGATGGCTTATTGTGATATTCCAGATACAGCTTCATGATATTACAATGTTAATTTGTTACAATGTTCATGCTGCTAATTTGAAGTAATGATATTGGTGAGAAACAGAATGGCACCAATCAGTCAGAAATAACAGAAGAACAACAACTGTAATGAAAACTGATTTAGAACTCAGTTTATTGCTGTGCTATTTTAATTAGCAAAAGGCATCATGTTGAGGGTGTCAGTTGTCAGTGTCATTGTAAGTGACATGAGGCAGGAGAAGAACAAATACATTTACCACAACCCTGATCTGAAAAAAAAAAAAAAAAAAAGAAAAAAAAATGTAATCAAACTATTCCAGAAGTTAAGAAACACAAAACTGCCTTGTCAGTTTTCACAAAAATGACAGACAGTATGCCAGATCTTTAGAGGACTAACAACGTGTTATACTATGACCTATATTTATCCCAAGCCCTGGAGTATTTATTTTAGCAAGATTTGTTTTTAAATCACACTTCCAAACATTCATTAAACTGCCCATTGAAAAGGGGTAAACACTAAGTGACCCTCCAGTGAGGAGGGGAAAGCAGAGGACAAATGTTTAGTCTCCATTCCCCATCTTTTCAATGAGGGAGGAACATCTGTAAGCAGTTTCTCAACGGTTTGCACAACCCAGCACCACCACCTGCTGTTGGGGAAGGAGGAATCAGTTTCCCTTCCATGCTCTGATACATGTCTGATACAGGCACACAGAAAATGCCTGTGTCAAACGTTAAAAGGAGAGTAGGAGAGCACACAAGGGAAAGAAAGCCAAATCTCTCACCCCATAAGAAGGGAGAGGTGGCTCTGTCAGTTTTAGACAGTGGTGGTTGGTGGGGGGAAGAAGTGGAGCTGGGCGCACCAGCCACAAAGCACACCGCTTCTGTGCTCCTGTCTTGGGTTACCATTAAGTCTTTATTGACTTTGGCAGTGCTGCACACGTTTTCCTTGCCTCCAGTATGCTACCTGTCTTCTCCCAGGCCCTGCAGCCTGCTAGCTAAACAGCTTATATTGGCTGTCTTAAGGCTTTTCTGTCTGTGGAGGCTGCTGAAGTTTCCTTGCATGATGCTTTTGAGGGGAAGGGCAAATGAGTACTGGCTTATAAGCATGGGATGTAGCAAATCCCAAAGGGTTCCCTTCAGAACCGCTGGCAAGGAAGGCCTTCGCCAGGCCACAGAGGGGAGGCAGGGCTCTGCGCAGCACAGACCCCTCCTGTGGGAGCAGGTGGGAGAACCTGGGCCATTTGCTTTTCATTAGTATTATAGAACTATCATCATAGAATCTTTTGAGTTGGAAGGGACCTTTAAAAGTCATCTGGTCCGACTACCCTGCAATGAGCAGGGATACCTACAGCTAGGTCAGGTTGCTCCAAGTCTGCTCCAGCCTGACCTTGGATGTCTCCAGGGATGGGGCATTCACCACCTCTGTGGGCAACTTGCTCCTAGGGTGCTTTGCTACTCTCATTGTAAAAAACTTTTTCCCTATATCCAACCTACATATGAGATCAAAAAGCAAGAAAGACTGCACCCAAGCAGGCTTTAAGAAAGTCAGGGGAAGTTATTTAACACCATTCTGCTGCCTGTAATGTGAAGCTGCACCTGAGAATCTAACCTGGCTCCAGACTGCAAAATAATCTGAATTACAGCAGATGACAACAACTGCAGAGAGCTGCGCTCCTGTGGGTGTTAAATCACAGCCTAAAGGCTCTTTCTTCCCACCAGCTTTCCCCTTAGGCAGGTAAAACTCCATCTAACCATTTATGTCTATCTGCATATCTAATTCTTTCCAGAAGTGATGCTCCATCCTATATCTTGTGCAGACATGCATGGAGCATGTTTAAAAGGGCATGTCTCATATTAGCAGCAAGCAGTACAACTCTCTGCAGATAGTAAAGCATCCCCCTGCTGCTAAATGGTGCTGGAAATTAACTGTGATGTTGAGCATTTGCCTTTTTGTGTCACAAGTTTAGTGAAGCTCTGGGGTCTGGTTGTAGTGTCTACAATTCTTGTTCACCTCCAATAAGAGAATTTATTTCAGGATTTCTTTTTTTTCTGTTTGTTTGTATGCTTTTTACGCTTTTTGTTGTTGTTTTAGTTTTCCCAAGTGAGAAGTCTTTCGTGGTTTAAGGCTGCAGTTTCTGAATTATCTGTTTCCATTCATCTCCCAAGTTGAGGTGATCAGAGTTTTATTTGCATGCCCAGTGAACGCCTGGAAGCTGTAGAACTAAGCTCATTATCAGGTCCACGCAGATTACATTTTTCTCCTCTTCAGGTCTGCAAACCTAGCACTGTTGCATGTTGCACAGCCTGATCACCTCTGAACATCCAGACACTGAAGGAGCTCCAGTTTGCTATTTCTGTCCTCCCCAGTTTTCCTCTTTGCTTAAAACATTAAAAGAATATTAGAACGGCTTCGGTTGGAAAGGATCTTAAAGTTCATCTAGATCCAGGAAAAGAACCAAAAACAATTTTAAAAGTAGACTTTCTTTCACAAAATGGAAGAAATATAGCCTCTTCATTCTCAGGAACTGAACACACTTCAGTCAGAGGCTGGACCAGGTAGGTGGCACTGGAGCTGGAGGAGCAGCGCACAGGAAGACGTGCCCTACTACAGGAAACTTCCATGAGGCTGAAATATTGGATACATGCATTGGAGAGTATCAGAGAGAAGATAAATATTTTGAAATAATTGTGAGTGTGTGTGCAATGCTTACAAAACGACAACCCAACAATGTATTTAACTTTTTGTAAGGATTAAATGCACTCGTAACAAGTCTAGAATATTTCCTACTATAACATTTCCCTGCTATACTTTTTTTTTTTTTGAAAAGCTGAAATATTTTTTAGAAAATAAATAGTAGTAAAAACAATCTCATGAATCCCTGCAATGACATACCGCAGCACTGAACTTATCAGTGACTTTAAATCTGGGTAAGCTGAGAATTTCGCTTTTGGTATGTTTAGGATTAAATAAAAAAAAAAAAGAGAGAGAGAAAAAAAGGACATCTGCAAATATGTAAGTTGTCAATTGGATAACATGGATTGTAAACATGATGGAGGTCTTATTTCACTGAGGAACTAAACAATTTTGCTATTTTCACTTTAGCTACCTCACAGATATTGTGAATACAGAGATTAAAAAAAAAAACAAACAACTACTTCTAAATACTTTGGAAACATACGGCATTCTCTTATTCTTTTGACAGTAGTTAATGTATTATTGCAGTTTATTATTGCATAGGCAGAGGTAAAAAATTAACATCTATTCATTCTTTCTACCTAAAGGAAGTTCCACTCTCTGGTTGCTCTCCGTGCAGTCTCTCCTTTTTTAATGTATTTTAATAAAAGTGGACTTAGTCTTTCAGGCATATGAGTGCATAAACATAATTATCAATGTTCATCTGGTTGTTCACTAACTGTACAAGAAGGTGATGTTTTCAGCATTATGACTGCCACAGAAAGAGTGCCACAGATAGACTGAATTTGTGTAGTAAAGACAAAAAGAAACTGTGATATGATAGGAAATTGGTTAAGTAGTTAAGATAACTTTTTACATCATACCTCTCAGGGAAAGAAATATTCTCAGTCTTTAAAAGTTCTGGATGCTGTAGGAGGTATTCTACTACTTTACAGATCAATCTGAGTGAGGTTTTCCAGCTTAAAAAAGGCCTCTTGCCTTACTAACATCCTGCTTTTGTTGAGCCTGTCAGAGAGAGGGCAAATGCTGTGGTGCTCCAGTGAGCTAATTCTCTGCTGAGTTCAGGTCTTTCCAGTTTGGTCATGTTACCAAAAGCTGCCTTCTTAGTGTCCCTCCCAGTAATTTGGTTGTGACTGAGATCAAGCTTTTCTTGCTCTGACAATTCACTAAAGACATCAGTAGGAATTACTGATATTTTGCCGGCTGCTAAATATAACTCCTTAAGGCAGAGGAGGAGGGTTGCTGGAATTCTCCTCAGCTGACTGAAGGTCACTATCATAATGTACAAAGATTTTAGGGAGATAAATGCCCCCTTGGGGAAAGATTGGTGGCATAACCTGCTGCTGGGAAGGCTCTGTGCCTCCAGGTTCCTGCACTGAGTGCAAGTCTGCTCTGCTGTGGCTGCATCTGCTGGGATGCTGCTAAGATTACTGCGAAGATGCGTGACCTTTTGCAAGCCTTCAGATGGTTCCTTTGTACCTCCATCGCTGATCTTATTGCTCTTCAGGACCAAAAAGACCAGTGACATGTGTTCTTTCAGGAGACCCAATTTGATGAAATTTGTACTGTTACAAATGAGACATAAATTGCTGGCACCAGAGGGGATTCCTTCAGGGATATCAGATAACCCTTTGTCAGAGCATTGGTTTATTCAGAAAAAAGATGAGAAAAGTGAGACTATTTTGTTATCAGAAAAATAAGAGTTTCAAAACTATGTATGTAAATTCCTTTCTAATATCTGTATTAGCTGCAATATATATTGTTATTTATTTCTCTGTATCAATTATACATATGTAAAGTTAGAGCACTAGTCATCACTCTTCAAAAATATCTTTTGTAAACTAGGTTCGCAGGGTTCCATTATTTGTTTTTATTTTAAGCTGATTTTCTTCTTTTTTTCTGAGTTTATATGATGTGTGTTCTGACACTGACATCCCTCTCTAATGCTTTCTTTCAGCAACTGGATACTACATTTTTGCAACATTTTTCAAGGAAGGGAAAATTATTATCCCATACTTTGATGTATGATGAATAACAGATTGTTCATTTGGTGATCACATGCATGTGATTTATAACTGCACAGGAATTTCATATTAATGTGGCACTAATAATTTATACCATATGGAACAAGTATTATTTTGACTTTCCACCATACATCCTCAACATGTTTAACCAAATACCTTATGACAATTATTTTAAAACAGTTTACTCTCAGAATGTAATGAAACTGTTTTATATGGAGGACTCAACTGCTAGAGCAAGCATGCTCTGCAGAGCAGAATTGATCTTCAAAAAAATGTTGGCAATCTGACTGTATTATCTTCCAATTCCCTACAGTGATATGATTGCTTTTCTTTATATTATTCTTCTGTTTTTCACACTTTTTGCTAGCCTATTGCTAGTTTCAAGGATGTTTCTCTCTGCTTTTTCTGTTTTAATAGTTCTTGAACCCTAAGTTCTCCTCTCCTCTCCTCTCCTCTCCTCTCCTCTCCTCTCCTCTC